>NC_135299.1:2616739-2690312 GCF_051311805.1 Agelaius phoeniceus
CCCAAAATTCAAAAAACAAACAACAAACAAAAACCACAAAAAAAAAAACAAAAACAAAAAACCCAACAACAGAAAAAAAAAACAAAAAAGCCCCCAAAAAAACCCCAAAACAAAACAAACAAAAAAACCCCACCAAACCCAAAAATCAAAAAACAACAAACAAAACCCACAAAAAACAAAACAAAAAAAAAACCCAGAAAAAAACAAAAAAAGCCCCAAAAAAACCCCAAAAACAAAACAGACAAAAAACCCCAAAAACATCAAAAAACTGAATTAAAAAAAAACCACAAAAAAACCCCAAAAACCCCAAAAATACAAAAAAAAAAAACCAACAAAGACAAAAACAAAAACAAACAAACAAAAAAAACCAAAAAAAAACAAAAACAAAAAAAAAACAAAAAAAACCAAAAAAAACCCAAAGAAACCGCAAAAAAACCCCAGAAAAGTTTACCAAAAAATCAACTTTTCTCCAAAAGGTGATCCAGGAGGAATGAATGACCTTAGCCCAGAGCTGCAGCCCAGGATGATGAGTTTCACCCAGCAGGGAGATTTTGGGGGAAATGTTCGTTGTGGAGCCAGCTCAGTATCTGCCCCCAGGCTGGGAGGGGCAGGACTGGGCCCCTTTATCTGCCCCAGCAGCTGCAGGGCTGGGGGCTGCCCCCGCCCCAGGGAACGGCCCCAGTTCACCCCCAGAGAGGAGCCTGGCATGGGCAGCCCTGGCCAGGAGGGAATCCTTAAAATCCAGCCCTGAAATCCATCCTCAACCTGCCCTGGGTGCCCTTTTGTCTCCTCCTGTCACCTGGGAGCAGAGCCTGACCCCACCTGGCTGTGTCCCCTCCTGTCAGGGACTTTGGGGACTCCATCTTGGCCTGAGCAGCTTTAACATGAAGGAAATGAGGGAATTCTCCCTAAAATCCATCCTAAACCTGCCCTTGGCCTGGGCAGCTTTTCCATGAAAGAAATCAGGGAATTCTCCCTAAAATCCAACGTAAACCTGCCCTGGGAGAATTTTGTCTCCTGCTCTCACCTGGGAGCAGAGCCCAGACCCCACCTGGCTGTGTCCCCTCCTCTCAGGGAGTTCTGGGGACTCCATCTTGGCCTGAGCAGCTTTTCCATGAGGGAAATGAAGGAATTCTCCCTAAAATCCAAATTAAACCTGCCCTGGATGCCCTTTTGTCTCCTCCTCTCACCTGGAAGCAGAGCCTGACCCCACCTGGCTTTTCCCCCTCCTGTCAGGGACTTTGGGGACTCCACCCTTGGCCTGAGCAGCTTTTCCATTAAGGAAATCAGGGAATTCTCCCTAAAATCCATCCTAAACCTGCCCTGGATGCCCTTTTTGTCCCCTCCTGTCACTGGGGAGCAGAGCCTGACCCCATGTGGCTGTCAGGGACAAGTCCCCTCCTGTCAGGGACTTGTGGGGATTCCACCCCAGAGTGAGCAGCTTTTCCATGAGGGAAATGAGGGAATTCTCCCCAAAATCCATCCTAAACTTACCCTGGGAGAATTTTATCTCCTCCTGTAGCATGGGAGCAGAGCCCAGACCCCACCTGGCTGTGTCCCCTCCTCTCAGGGAGTTCTGGGGACCCCACCCTTGGCCTGAGCAGCTTTAACATGAAGGAATTCTCCCTAAAATCCATCCTAAACCTGCCCTGGGAGACTTTTTGTCTCCTCCTGTCACTTGGGAGCAGAGCCTGACCCCACCTGGCTGTGTCCCCTCCTCTTAGGGACTTGTGGAGACTCCACCCTGCACCTGAGCAGCTTTTCCATGAGGGAAATGAGGGAATTCTCCCTAAAATCCATCCTAAACTTGCCCTGGGAGACTTTTTGTTTCATCCTCTCACCTGGGAGCAGAGCCTGACCCCACCTGGCTTTTCCTCCTCCTCTCAGGGACTTGTGGGGATCCACCCTTGGCCTGAGCAGCTTTTCCATGAAAGAAATCAGGGAATTCTCCCTAAAATCCATCCTAAACCTACCCTGGGTGCCCTTTTTGTCTCCTCCTGTCACTGGGGAGCAGAGCCTGACCCCATGTGGCTGTCAGGGACAAGTCCCCTCCTGTCAGGGACTTGTGGGGACTCCACCCTTGGCCTGAGCAGCTTTTCCATGAGGGAAATGAAGGAATTCTCCCTAAAATTCATCCTAAACCTGCCCTGGGTGCCCTTTTTGTCTCCTCTTGTCACCTGGGAGCAGAGCCTGACCCCATGTGGCTGTGTCCCCTCCTGTCAGGGACTTGTGGGGACTCCACCCTTGGCCTGAGCAGCTTTTCCATGAGGGAAATCAGGGAATTCTCCCTAAAATCCAAGCTAAATCTGCCCTGGGAGAATTTTGTCTCCTGCTCTGACCTGGGAGCAGAGCTCAGACCCCACCTGGCTGTGTCCCCTCCTGTCAGGGACCTGTGGGGAGCTGAGCCCTCTCAGCCAAGCTCCAGCTCCTCCCTGTCCTGCCCTGGGGACCCAAAGCTGAGCCCAGGATTTGGGCTCTGCCCTCAGCTGTGCCCAGCACAGTGGGGTGGGCACTGCCCCCGTGCCAGTGCCCACCTGGGCTCACATCCAGCCCTGGGCTCTCTCCCACTCCCACCCAGCAGCTTCCCTGGCCCTGGGCTCAACCCCCAGGCTGGGCCTGGCATCACAGTGGGCACTCAGGGTGCCCAGGGAACATTCTCTGTGCCCACCCAGGCTGGGCACGGCACCACGAGCTCCCTGTGCCCACCCAGGCCTGGGCTGGCACCACGAGGTCCCTGTGCCCACCCAGGCTGGGCAGGGCACCACGAGGTCCCTGTGCCCACCCAGCCCTGGGCAGGGCACCACGAGGTCCCTGTGCCCACCCAGGCTGGGCAGGGCACCACGAGGTCCCTGTGCCCACCCAGGCTGGGCAGGGCACCACGAGGTCCCTGTGCCTCCCCTCCATGGCTGCTGCTGCTGTCCCCACGTGTGCAGCCAGCAGTGAACAAAGGGCTTCTTGTTCTGCCCCCACCCTGCTGTGCCACGAGTTCTTCCACAGCCCTGGGCTCCTCATCCTGATCCTGTTCCTGTTCCTCCTCATCCTGGGCTCATCCTGCTCCTTTCAAGAACCCTGGGCTCATCCTGCCCCTGCTCATCCTGGGCTCATCCTGCTTCATCCTGCTCCTGCTCCTTCCAACAGCCCTGAGCTCATCCTGCTCCTGCTCCTCCTCACCGTGGGCTCATCCTGGGCTCATCCAGCCCCTTCCCACAGCCCTGGGCTCATCCTGATCCTGTTCCTCTCAACACCCCTGGGCTCATCCTGGGCTCATCCTGATCCTGTTCCTCTCAACACCCCTGGGCTCATCCCGTTCCTGCTCATCCTGGGCTCATCCTGCTTCTCCCACCAGCCCTGGGCTCATCCTGCTCCTCCTCACCCTGTGCTCATCCTGGGCTCATCCTGCTCCTTTCAACAACCCTGGGCTCATGCTGTTCCCCTCAACAGCCCTGGGCTCATCCTGGGCTCATCCTGCTCCTGTTCCTCCTCAACCTAAGCTCATCCTGCTCCTTCTACAGCCCTGGGCTCATCCTGCTCCTGCTCCTTCCAACAGCCCAGGCCTCATCCTGCTCCTGCTCACCCTGGGCTCATCCTGCTCCTTCCAACACCCCTGGGCTCATCCTGCTCCTGTTCCTCCTCAACCTGAGCTCATCCTGCTCCTTCCAACAGCCCTGGGCTCATCCTGCCCCTGCTCATCCTGCTCCTGCTCACCCTGGGCTCATCCTGCTCCTGCTCCTTCCAACAGCCCTGGCCTCATCCTGCCCCTGCTCATCCTGTTCCTCCTCAACCTGAGCTCATCCTGCTCCTTCCAACACCCCTGGGCTCATCCTGCTTCTCCTCATCCTGGGCTCATCCTGCTCCTTTCAAGAACCCTGGGCTCATCCTGCTCCTTTCAAGAACCCTGGGCTCATCCTGCTCCTTCCACAGCCCTGGGCTCATCCTGGGCTCATCCTGCTCCTTCCACAGCCCTGGGCTCATCCTGGGCTCATCCTGCTCCTTTCAAGAACCCTGGGCTCATCCTGCTCCTTCCACAGCCCTGGGCTCATCCTGCTCCTGTTCCTCCCGACCCTGGACCCATCCTGCTGCTGCTCCTGCTCCTCCTGCCCAGCCTGGCCCCGTGCTGGGAGCAGTTCCTGCCATTGAGCTCAGCCCTTTGATGTGGGCTCTGAGCAGGGCTGGTTCCTGCAGACCCTGACGGATCCTCCTGGGCTGGTTTGGGGCTGACAGCTTGGCTTGATCCCTGCACAGACAGACACCCTGCAGGCTGGGAGCCCCTCACTGGGAGCACTGGGAACCCCTCACTGGTGGTACTGGGAGCACTGGGAACCCCTCACTGGTGGCACTGGGAGCACTGGGAGCCCCTCACTGGGAGCACTGGGAGCACTGGGAGCTCCTCACTGGGAGCAATGGGAACCCCTCACTGGTGACACTGGGAGCACTGGGAGCTCCTCACTGGGAGCCCCTCACTGGTGATACTGGGAGCACTGGGAGCCCCTCACTGGCGGCACTGGGAACTCCTCACTGGCGGCACTGGGAGCCCCTCACTGGTGACACTGGTGACACTGGGAGCCCCTCACTGGTGGCACTGGGACCCCTGGGAACCCCTCACTGGTGGCACTGGAAGCCCCTGACTGGTGGCACTGGGACCCCCGGGAGCCCCTGACTGGTGGCACTGGGAGCCCCTCACTGGTGGCACTGGTGGCACTGGGAGCCCCTCACTGGTGGCACTGGGACCCCCGGGAGCCCCTGACTGGTGGCACTGGGAGCCCCTCACTGGTGGCACTGGTGGCACTGGGAACCCCTCACTGGTGGCACTGGGACCCCTGGGAACCCCTCACTGGTGGCACTGGGACCCCCGGGTGCCCCTGACTGGTGGCACTGGGAGCCCCGGGAGCCCCTCGCTGGTGGCACTGGTGATACTGGGAGCCCCTCGCTGGTGGCACTGGTGGCACTGGGAGCCCCTCACTGGTGGCACTGGTGGCACTGGTGGCACTGGGTGCCCTGAGCTGCTCCCTGAGCCTCGGGCCAGCCCTTTCGGGTGAGGTCCCACTGGGAGCCGTGGGCAGGGCCCAGGTGGGCACTGGGCAGCCCAGCCCAGGTGAGCTGGGTGGTGGCAGCTGCTGCTGCAATCTCGGCCTGGCTGATCCCAGAGGGATTTCCCAACCCTCCTGCCCCAATTCCAGCTGCTGACCCTCCCACACGGCCCTGCTGGGTCAAGCACCTGGGAAAGCTCATCCTGTGCACAGAGCTGGGGGGTCACCCTGGGGACAGCACGGGGGGATCAGCCCTTGGGATCATCCCTGTGGGATCTTCCATCCCTGTGGGATCATCCATCCCTGTGGGATTCTATCCCTGAGGGATCATCTCTATGGTATCCACCCCTATAGTATCCCATCCCTGTGGGATCATCCATCCCTGTGGGATCATTCCTGTGGGATCATCCATCCCTGTGGGATTCTATCCCTGAGGGATCATCTCTATGGTATCCACCCCTGTAGTATCCCATCCCTGTGGGATCATCCATCCCTGTGGGATCATTCCTGTGGGATCATCTCTATAGGATCCACACCTAGAGTATCCCATCCCTGTGGGATTCCATCCCTGTGGGATCTCATCCCTGCAGGATCCATCTCTGTGGGATCATCTCTATGGGATCCATCCCTATAGGATCCCATCCCTGTGGAATTACCCCTGTGGGATCCATCTCTGTGGGATCCCATCCTTATGTGCTCCATCTCTGTGGGATCACCCCCATAGGATCCAATCCCTGTGGGATCATCCATGCAAGACCCACCCCTCCTCTCACCACGAGGGTGACCTGGTTACTCCACACCCCGAAACCAACAACACCTGCAGGGAGGAGCAGCTCCCCTCCCGCCCTGCTCAGCCCCCAGATTCAGGAGCCATCCCTGTAGGACCCATCCCTGCAGGGATCCCATCCCTGTAGGATCTCATCCCTGTGGGACCCATCCTTGCAGAATCCATCCCTGAGGGATCCCATCCCTGTAGGATCCATCCCTGCAGGGATCCCATCCCTGTAGGACCCATCCCTGAGGGATCCCATCCCTGCAGGTATCATCCCTGAGGGATCCCATCCCTGAGGGATCCATCCTTGCAGAATCCATCCCTGAGGGATCCCATCCCTGTAGGATCATCCCTGGGGGCTCCATCCCTGTAGGACCCCATCTCTTTGGGATCCCATCCCTCCAGGGATCATCCCCATGGGATCCCATCCCTATGGGCTCCATCCCTGCAGAATTCACCTCTTTGGGATCCATCCCTGCAGGATCACCCCTGTGGGCTCCCTCCCTGCCCCACTCCTGCCCAGGACAGGATCAGATGAAGGCAGGGCTGACCTGGGCTCTGCTCCTGGCTCACCTGGACATGGCCCCTGCCCACCCCCACCCCGGGCAGGCTGGACCAGCTCAGGCCCTGCCCGGCCCTGCCCGCATCCCACGCTCTGAAGCTGGTATCTGCCCTGGGCACAGCAGGGCATGGGCACTGAGCCTGCCCTGGGCATGGGCACTGAGCCTGCCCTGGGCACAGCAGGGAATGGGGGCACTGAGCCTGCCCTGGGCACAGCAGGGAATGGGGGCACTGAGCCTGTCCTGGGCAGGGGGCACTGAGCCTGCCCTGGGCACAGCAGGGAATGGGGGCACTGAGCCTGCCCTGGGCACAGCAGGGCATGGGCACTGAGCCTGCCCTGGGCATGGGCACTGAGCCTGTCCTGGGCACAGCAGGGCATGGGCACTGAGCCTGCCCTGGCAGGGCATGGGCACTGAGCCTGTCCTGGGCACAGCAGGGCATGGGCACTGAGCCTGCCCTGGGCACAGCAGGGAATGGGGGCACTGAGCCTGCCCTGGGCACAGCAGGGCATGGGCACTGAGCCTGCCCTGGGCACAGCAGGGAATGGGGGCACTGAGCCTGTCCTGGGCATGGGGCACTGAGCCTGCCCTGGGCACAGCAGGGCATGGGGGCACTGAGCCTGCCCTGGGCACAGCAGGGCATGGGGGCACTGAGCCTGCCCTGGGCACAGCAGGGCATGGGCACTGAGCCTGTCCTGGCAGGGCACGATGCACTGAGCCTGCCCTGGGCACAGCAGGGAATGGGGGCACTGAGCCTGCCCTGGGCACCGGGCTGGGATCTGCCCTGCTGACCCCGGGGTGCCCTGGTGCCCTCCTCTCACCACGAGGGTGACCCGGTTACTCCACACCCCGAAACCAACAGCACCTGCAGGGAGGAGCAGCTCCCCTCCCGCCCTGCTCAGCCCCCAGATATTTAGGAGCCAGCCCCCAGATTCAGCAGCCAGCTCCAGGTTTAGGAGCCCTCACATTCAGGATCCAGCCCCCAGGTTCAGGATCCAGCCCCAAATTCAGGAGCCGGTCCCTAGATTTAGGATCCAGGCCCCAGATTTAGCAGCCAGCCCTCAAATTTAGGATCCAGCCCCAGCTTAAGTAGCCAGACCCCAGATTTAGGATCCAGCCACATATTTAGGAGCCAGCCCCCAGATTTAGGAGCCAGCCCCCAGATTTAGGAACCAGCCCCCAGATTTAGGAGCCAGCCCCCAGATTTAGGAGCCAGCCTCCAGATTCAGGATCCGGCACATGATTTAAGAGCCAGCCCCAAATTTAGGAACCAGGCCCCAGACATTTAGAAGCCAGGCCCCAGATATTTAGGATCCAGCCCTCAGATTTAGGATTCACCCCTCAGATTTAGGATCCACCCCTCAGATTTAGGAGCCAGCCCCAGATTTAGGATCCAGCCCCAGATATTTAGGATTCACCCCTCAGATTTAGGATCCACCCCTCAGATTTAGGAGCCAGCCCCAGATTTAGGACCAGCCCCATATTCAGGGTCCAGCCCTGTTCCTCCCAGCGTGGGACGGGGCAGCTGACGCACACCTGAGCGTTTCCATCGCCCGGGCTGAGCCAAACCCACAAAGCCCCGGCGCCGTTATCGCCGCCGCTCCCGTTACCGGCACCGCGCGGGGACCGGAGCCCGCCCTGAGCCCGCCCCTGGACCTTGTTCGGGGCCGGGCGGGAGCCCGGAGCCCTGCGCGGTGACAGCGACATTGCCGAGCCCGGGGACACCGGGCCTGCGGCACCGGCCGGGCTCATCCTCCGCACCGGCACCGAACCGGAGCTGGCACCGGCACCGAACCGGAGCTGGCACCGGGGGCACGGGGACCCCATCTCGGGCACTTGGAGCCCCGGCACTCCCGTCCCGAGGGAGGGACGAGCCTGTGGGAGCCCCGAACCCCGGCGGAGCCGGTGCCGCCACCCCCGGCGGGGACCCCGGGACACCCCAAGGTCACCGGGGGACCCCGAAGCCCCGCGGGCGGTGCCGGGGGGCGACGGCGGCGGCTCCGTGACCCCGTCCCGACCCCCACCCGGGGGTCCCGCAGCACATCCAGGGCACCCCCGGGCACCGGAGACCCCCGCAAAGCCCCCGGTACTCCCGAGGCCGGAGCCCCCCGGGACCCCCGGGGCCGGAGCCCCCCGGTACCGCCCGCCGAGGGTTCGCCCCCATCGCTCACCGGCCCCGGCCGCCCCCGGCCCCGCCGCCGCCGCCGCCACATGCCCGGCCCGAGCCGCGTCCCGGCGCACCGAGCGCGTCACGGGGCGGCACCGGGGGCGGCACCGGGACCTCGGGGTGGGGCCTGAGCCCGAACGTGGCTGCGGGGCTGGGGACTGAGCCCCGGGGCGGCCCCAGGATGGCAGCCGGGTCCCACTTTGGGGTCCCAGGTCCCACTTTGGGGTCTGAGGTCCCAGAATGGCAGCCAGGGCTCCCAGTCCCAGTGTGGGGTCCCCGGCCCCAGTTTGGGGCACCAGGATGACAAACAGGGTTCCAGGTCCCAGTTTGGGGCCCCCAGGTCCCAGTTTCGGGTCCCAGGATAGGAGCCAGGGCTCCCAGTCCCAGTTTGGGGTCTGAGGTCCCACTTTGGGGTCCCAGATCTCAATTTGGGGTCGCAGGTCCCAGTTCGGGGCCCCCAGGTCCCAGTTTGGGGTGTCAGGATGGCAGACAGAGCCCCAGTCGCAGTTTGGGCCCGTAGGTCCCAGTTTGGGGCCCCAGTTCCAGTTTGGGGCACCAGGTCCCAGTTTGGGGTCCCCAGGTCCCAGTTTGGGGCACCAGGATGACAAACAGGGTTCCAGGTCCCACTTTGGGGCCCCCAGGTCCCAGTTTGGGGTCTGAGATCCCAGTTTGGGGTCCCAGGATAGGAGCCAGAGCCCCAGTCCCAGTTTGGGGTCCCAGGTCCCACTTCGGGGTCCCAGGTCCCACTTCGGGGTCCCAGGATAGCAGCCAGAGCCACAGTCCCAGTTTGGGGCTTCCAGTCCCACTTTGGGGTCTCAGGTCCCAGTTTGGGGCCCCCAGGTCCCACTTTGGGGTCTCAGGATGGCAGACAGAACTCCAGTCCCAGTTTGGGGCCCCCAGGTCCCAGTTTGGGGTCCCAGTCCCCCAGTACAGGGACCATGGACCCCCGTGCAGCCCCTGAGCCCCTAAAGGGGGGTTTGAGCCCCAGTGAGGCCCCAGGAGGGTCCCCAGACCCTCCCCATACCCAGGAGAGGTTTAGGATGGGTACAGGGAAAGGTTCTGCCCCCAGAGGGTGCTGGGCACTGCCCAGGGAACGGGCACAGCCCCGAGGCTGCCAGGAGTGCTTGGACAGCACTCCAGGGATGCCCAGGGTGCGATTTTGGGATGCCCAGGGCGCGATTTTGGGATGCCCAAGGCGCGATTTTGGGGTGTCTGTTCAGGACCAGCAATGGGCAGGAGCAGCCTGGCATTATTAATGGTGCTGCTAAATGTCCAAATCCTGGAAAAATGAGAAATCCAGCAGGTGGGAAACTCCACCAGCCCCAGCCCTGACCTGACAGTCAGGAAGAACCCAAAAAATATTCCTGAAAATAGGAATAACCCAACTGGAGGCCTCGCTCCCCACCTGGAACCAGGTGGGATTGACCCCACAGGAGCTGAGAAACGACACAAAATCCCCAAATCCCAGCTGGTTTGGGCTGGGAATATGCCCAAACTGCCCCAGCTGCTCCAAAGTGCCCCAAAATGCCCAAAATCCCGGCTGGTTTGGGCTGGGAAATTGCCCCAAACTGCCTCAATCTCGGCTGCTCCGGGCTGGGATTCTGCCCCAAACTGCCCAAAATCCCCAAATCCTGGCGGGTTTGGGCTGGCAAACTGCCCCAAAATCCCAAAATCCCAGCTGCTCCGGGCTGGGAAATTGTCCCAAACTGCCCCAAACTGCTCCAAAATGCCCCAAACTGCCCTAAAATCCCCAAATCCCGGTGGGTTTGGGCTGGGAATCTGCTCCAAACTGCCCAAACTGTCCCCAAACTGCCCAAATTCCGGTTGGTTTGGGCTTGGAAACTGCCCCAAAGTGCCCCAAAGTGCCCCAAAGTGCCCCAAAATCCCCAAATCCCGGCTGGTTTGGGCAGGGAATCTGCCCCAAAGTGCCCCAAAATCCCCAGTTCCCGGCTGCCCCGGGATGCCAGCCCTGGGCTCGGTACTCACCCAGCTCGCAGGCAGGGCTGGGTTTGCCGGGCATCGCTCCCGCTGCCGCCTCCGGATCCTGGGCTCTGTCCCGGCTCTGTCCCGGGCTCTGTCCCCAGCGCTGTCCCGGCACTGTCCCGGCTCTGTCCCGGGCTCTGTCCCCAGCGCTGTCCCGGCACTGTCCCGGCACTGTCCTGGCACTCTCCTGGCTTTGTCCTGGCTCTGTCCCCGGCACTGTCCCCGGCTCTGTCCCGGCTCTGTCCCGGTACTGTCCTAGCACTGTCCCGGTACTGTCCTGGCACTCTCCTGGCTTTGTCCTGGCTCTGTCCCCGGCACTGTCCCCGGCTCTGTCCCGGCTCTGTCCCGGTACTGTCCCGGCACTGTCCCGGCACTGTCCTGGCACTCTCCTGGCTTTGTCCTGGCTCTGTCCCCGGCACTGTCCCCGGCTCTGTCCCGGCTCTGTCCTGGTACTGTCCTAGCACTGTCCCGGCTCTGTCCCGGCTCTGTCCCGGTACTGTCCTAGCACTGTCCCGGTACTGTCCCGGCTCTGTCCCCAGAGCTCTCCCGGAACTGTCCCGGCTCTGTCCCGGCACTGTCCCAGCACTGTCCTGGCACTCTCCTGGCTTTGTCCCGGCTCTGTCCCCAGAGCTCTCCTGGCTCTGTCCCGGGCTCTGTCCCGGCACTCCCCCGGCTCTGTCCCGGCACTGTCCCAGCACTGTCCTGGCCCTCTCCTGGCTCTGTCCCGGGCTCTGTCCTGGCTCTGTCCCGGGCTCTGTCCCGGCTCTGTCCCCAGCGCTGTCCCCTCCCTATTTAAGCGCTGTCCCCTCCCTGCCCCGAGCAGAGTTCCCGAGGAAGCTGCGAGGCGCCTCAAAGGCTCCCGATCATTAATTAAGTGCTCATTAAGACGCTTTGATGAAGCCACGGAGCCGCTTTGATGCCGCTCACGGGCCGGGCCGGCGGCTCCGCTGATCCGGGCCGGACTCTGCTCGGGCAGCCCCGGGACGTGCGGGCCGGACCGTCCCGGGCCGTGATAAATAACGGGGGTGCGATAACGGAACCGCCGAGTCAGCAACACCTGGGCACAGGTGAGGCGGGCACGGGGCTGCCTGGGCCGAGCCACGTCCCGGGGCACCCAGAGCGGCCCCGAGGGTCCCCAGGGTGGCACCTGCGGGTGGCACCTGGGCAGGGAATTCCTGAGCGGCTGCGGGAATTCCTGCGGGGCTTTCCCGAAAATCTCTGGGCAGGGTTTGGTTTGGTTTGGCTCCTGGAAGGAGGAAAATAAACATGACCCACATGGGGCACGGCTGGAAGGTCCTGCCCGGTACCGGGAACCGGGAGAACCGGGAGAACCGGGAGAACGGGGGGGTCCCGGGGCCAGCACGGGAGCAGCGGCAGCTGTGTGTTAAATGTTGTTTTAAATTTTGGAAAGATTTTTTTACCTCATGTTTTTAACTGGGTTTTTAATAGTTTGTTGTATTTTAAAATTTTGTTTGTAATTGGTGTATGGTAGGGGAGACGGTATATTTATTTAAAGTTGTGGTTTTTAGTTTAGGTGTTGATAAGGTTGGTTTTGAAATGAGTTTTGTTGTTTGATTTAATTTTTTAGGGGTATTATGTTTTTATAGGATTTGTTTTTTAAGGTTTAGGATGGTGTTACGGGTTGCAGTATGAGGTATAGGGTAGGTTTTTAATTATTTTGTGGTGATTTTTATTATAGGGTTTATAATTATAATTATTTATAAATATATAATTATAAATATTAATTATATTGATATAATATAATTATAAATATTATTGATATTCATATAATATATTTAAAATATATTTATAAATATTATTATAGCGTTTATTACAATAATTAATATATTGGTGTTTGTTTTGGTCTATTTGGGGTAGTGTGATGTAGTTAATTTGTTAGGTTTTTTTAATATTTGTGTTTGGATTATTGTTTATTATATTATAGGGGTTTTATTGTTTAATAAATAAGTGTTTTCCACTTTTCTCCAAGAAAATATTTTCTCCCAAACCAGTTAAAAAAAAAAGAAAAGCCAATTAAATCTACTTTCCTAAGAAAACTCCTTTAAAAATTCTCTCCAAAGTTTACCCTAAACTAAAATTGGCAAAATTTTCCTGTTGGGAAAGGTTCTGTGAAAAATGTGTATTTTATGCTTGGCTTTTCACAAATATTAAAATGAATGTTATATGTGTTATGTTAGAAAGTGATGCTGTAATAATTCTCTTCAGTAGTGTGTTAAATATAGTCGTAGGTTATAACATAATGTTAAAATAGAAACTATGTATGTGGGATATTTTTTTAAAGAGAGGAATGAGGTACTCCCACCGAGATAGCAGCCACAGGACACCTGAATCCTTCAGAGAAAGAGAATTTATTGCTCCATTATCAGAAGAAATGAACTTCTTCCTGCCTCACTCAGAGAGGATGATACTGTTAGGATTCAGAGGAAGAAGCTGACACTGACCAGACAGAATCCTGTGTTTGAATGGAATTTATGCATCATGCATGAGGTGTATGAATATGCAACAGGCTGTTGCTTTTAAGGGTTAATCCTCTGTTAACGTGGGGCCTTTTTTGGGCTTATTTTGCCCAGAAAGAGATACCCAGACCGTCCATAACTCTTTGTTTCTATTGTCTCATATTGCATGAATCCAAGTTGTCCAAAGTTTTATTACCCTAATTTTAATACTATTTTTATAACTATTTTATTACCATTAAACGTTTAAAATTTTAAACCCAAGTGATTTGGTTTTTGGCATTGGGCATTGACATTCCTGGCTGCGAGGGTGGGCAGGCCCTGGGATGGATTTCCCTGGAAGCTGCGGCTGCCCCGTCCCTGGCAGTGCCCGAGGCCAGGCTGGGCAGGGTTTGGAGCACCCTGGGGCAGAGAGAGGTGTCCCTGCCACGGCAGGGGTGACACGGGACGATCTTTGAGGTCCTTTTCACCCCAAACCGTTCTTGAGCCCACGACCTCCCTCAGCCCTCCATCTTCCGCACTTCCGGACTCCATTTCCCATCACACCCCGCGCCAGCACGGCCCTGCGGGGAGTCCCCAGGGGACTCGGTTTCCCATGGTGCCTCGCGGCGGCGCAGCGGCGGCGCGGGGCTCACGTGACGCGGGGCGGTATAAAAGCCGCGGCGCAGCGGTCGCGGCCCCATTGTTGTCGGCGCGCGCGGCGGGGCGGGAGCGGCCCCGGACCCCCCCGGGAGCGGCCCCGGGGCCCCCCCCGCCAGCGCCCCCCGCCCCCAGGCGGCCGCAAAACCCCCCCGGGCACCGGTGAGTGCGGGGAAAGGCGGCAGCGGCAGGCCCCGGGGGCTGGAGGGGCGGCCCCGCCTGCGGGGGGCGGGGAGGGCTGTGAGGGATTGGGGGGGGGCAGTGAGGGAAGGGGGGTTCCAGGGGATGGGGGGGACTGAAAGGGATGGGGGGGGATGTGAGGGATGGGGAGCTATGAAGGATTGGAGGTTCCAAGGGATGGGGGACTGTGAGGGATGGGGGGGGCTGTGAGGGATTTGGGGTTCCAAGGAATGGAGGGAGGGGGGTCTGTGAGGGATGGAGGGGCTGTAAGGAATGGGGGGCTGCGAGGAATTTGGGGTTCCAAGGGAATAGGGGGCTGTAGGGGATGGGAGGCTGTGAGGGATTTGGGGTTCCAAGGGATGAGGAGGTCTGTGAGGGAAGGGGGGGTTCCAAGGGATGGGGGGGGTGTCTTTGAGGGATGGGGGGGCGGTGAGGGATTGGGGATTCCAGGGGATGGGGGGGGATGGCTGTGAGGGATTTGGGGTTCCAAGGAATGGGGGGGCTGTGAGGGATGGGGGTGCTGTGAGGGATTGGGGGGTTCCAAGGGCTGGGGGGGCTGTGAGGGATTTGGGGTTCCAAGGAATGGGGAGGGCTGTGAAGGATTGGGTGGGCTGTGAGGGACTGAGGGGGCTGTGAGGGATTTGGGGGGTTCCAAGAGCTGGGGGGGCTGTGAGGGATTGGGTGTTCCAAGGGCTGGGGGGGGCTGTGAAGGACTGGGGGTTCCAAGGGCTGGGGGGCTTGTAGGGGATGTGGGAGCGCTATAGGGGATATGGGGGGGGCCCTTCTACAAGAGCCTGTAGGAGAAGGGAGGCTGTAGAGGGTATGGGGGGATGCAGAGGGTGAGGGGGGGTCCTTGTAACCATGGGTCCATGGGAAATGGGGGGGCTGGATGAAATATGGGGCTGCCCCTGCTGGAAACATCTGGGGGTGCCTATAGGGGATGGGCTCCTATAGAGAGTGTGGGGGGTCCTTACAGCTCCCCCTGCACTGGGGGCCTGTAGGGGCTGTGTAGGGCCCCCCATTACATTTGGGGGGTCCTGGCAGGTGGGGTCTCCCCTCTGCTGTACCGTGGGGGGGCACTGGAGGTGCTCAGAGTGGCCTTGGGGACCTCATGGGGGGCACTGGGGGCTCCTCGAGATGCTGCTGCTGATGATGATGATGGGGAGGTGACATCTGGGGGGGGTCAGATGTCCCCAGAGGTGGGGGAGGGGCTGCTCTGCTGTTGGGCTGAGCCCTCCCCAGGCCTCACCTCCCCTCCCAAGGTGATTTTGGGGGTCCCAGGTGACCCTGGAGCAGGTGAGACACCCTGGGAAGGGCCCCTGCTGCCCCACCCTCACCTGTCCAGGGCTCCTCTCTGCATCCACCTCTTCTGGGGTCTTTTCCACCTTCATCCCCTGATTGCAGGGAGTTTTGTGGCATCACCTTTTCATCCCCCCAGGTACTGGTGGAGCATCTTTGGGGGTCCCCTTCCCCTCCTGTCCCTCTGGATCCAGGTGTTCATGGACCCCCTTGATCTCCCAGGTCCAGTGATGGACACAAGGAGGTTTTTTTGGGGACACCTTTCTGTCCCCCAACACCTGGGCACACCTGTCCCTCCTTCCCAGGCTCTTTCAGCCACGAGGTTTCCCAGATCAGCTCCTGTGTTTCAGGAATCCCAAACTCTCCTGATCCCTTCCCTGCTCCTAAAGTAATTCCAGACCATGAGGAAAAAAATTTATATTTTTAATTTAACTCCTTTTGGTGAGGTTTAATCATTGAAATTCCCCATTCCTGTGGCTTCTCCCTCAGAATTTGAACCCATTTTTCCTTCCTCATCCCAAATGGATCCTCCTTGGGATGCTGGTTGCAGAAATGCTGGAAGCTCTGTGGGAGCTGTATCCCAGATTTCCCTGAGAAACCCAAATTTCCCACGTTTCATCCTAAAACCCAGAGCTGGGAATGTCAGCAGTGACCTGGGATGGGCTCAGATCCCTGGGAAATCCAAGGCCCTTTCAGCTGCTGAGCCAAATCCTTGGGGAAAACATTGGAAAACTTCACCCATTCCTTCAGGATCCAGGCTGCCCAAATCTTCCTGGTGATCGTCCCAAAATCCCAATTTTTGGCTGCAATAACACCTGGATTGGATTCATTGGTGTTCCCTGAGCCTTTCTGGGTGGGTTCCACCAGAGCTGCTCGTGAATCATTCCCAGTTTCACCTTGGAATATCCTGGATCCCTGCTTTTGATGTGTCTGATCCCTCAAATCCATCCAGAAAATCCATTTTTGGCTCTGGATTTTTATGGGAATCTTATATGGATTTTTATGGGAATTTTTAACTTGAACAGAACAATAGGTGCTGAAAGTTTTATAAATTGTATATAAATTTTGGGAGTGTAAGCAGGAATTCTTGAGAATCCCCTGATTCCAGATAATGGGGAAAAAATTATTTTTAATTTAACTCCTTTTGCTGAGGTTTAATCATTGAAATTCCCCAATTCCTCAGGATTTGAACCCATTTTTTTCTTCCTCATTTCAAATTCCTTCCAATTTAAAAATAGGAAAAAAATGGAACCTTAATATTTTTCACTTATTTTGTTGGTTTTTTTTTCCTTTATTCTGACTCTTCCAAGGTTCCTTTACATTATAGAAAGGATAATTTGGAATAATTTGGGTTTTTATGTGAGGAATCAGAATCCCATCCTGTCAGATCCATCAGGGAAGGATCCTGGCACAGGTGGTGGGATCCCACCCAGACTCCAGCCCTGATTTTCTATGGAAATGCAATTTTAGGGAATAATTTGAGGATTTTCAACAATTTTAGGTGGGGGGGTGATGTTTTCCACCTCTGCTCCTCCTGGGATTGGGATTGATCAATTCCTTCCTCTTTCCCCCCCCCCCTCTACCACCAGGATTCCCCACTTTTCCTCCCAAAAAAACCCAAAAAAGCCCCAGAATTTCACCCTGAGCTGGTGCATGGGTTGGGAATTTCTGGTTTTCCTTTTGGGACCCCAGCATTCCCTTCTGGAGGGGACAGGGCTGGATCCAGATCTGACCAATCCCACCCAAAACCCAACTCCCAAAGGGCTCCAGAGCATCCTGGGGGGCTCCCAAATTTATCCTTAATTATCCTAATTTATTTAAATTAGGATAATTTATCCTTATCCAAATTTATCCTTAAATTTATCCTAAATTTATTTATCCAGTGGGAATCACATCCAAAAATTCCCTTGCCCAACACGGAGCTGGAAATTTCCCCAAATCCCAAATACGGCCATGGATTATTTGGGATTTTTTTTTTGGTGCTTTTTGGGATTAAGGTAGAGCTGGAAATTTCCCCAAATCCCAAATATGGCCATGGATTATTTGGGATTTTTTTTGGGTGCTTTTTGGGATTAAGGGGTGTAGGGCAGGAAAATCCCAGGGAGGCTCATTCCCAATCTGGCATCTGTGATAGGTTGGGAATTTTTGGAGCATCCAGTGGTTTTTCGGAATTTTAGGGGGTTTTAGGGGGTGATCAGGATGTTTCAGGGGTGAATATGGCAGTGCCTTTCCCAAGAAAAACCCAACAAAAAAAAATCACTTTTCCTTTGGGATGGGATGAAATCCATCCCAAATCAATCCTGTAATTCCGTTTTTTTGGGTGAAAACCAAAACTTTTCCTTTGGTTTTGAGTGAATCTGGCAGTGCCTTTCCAAAAAAACACCCAACCAAAAAATCGGTTTTCCTTTGATTTTGAGTGAATTCCATCCCAAATCAATCCCGAATGGGAACGCACATAGGGATTCCTGAAGCTGGGGTGAATTTGTGTGGAGATTTTTAGGGAATTTTAGGGAGTGATCAGGATGTTCCAGGGGTGAATCTGGCAGTGCCTTTCCAAAAAAATACCCAACCAAAAAATCACTTTTCCTTTGGTTTCGGGTGAATTCCATCCCAAATCAATCCTGAGTGGATGGGCTGGGATAGAGGAAGCTGGGGTGAATTTGTGTGGGGATTTTTAGGGAATTTTAGGGAATGATCAGGATATTCCAGGGGTGAATCTGGCAGTGCCTTTCCAAAAAATACCCAACAAAAAAAATCACTTTTCCTTTGGTTTGGAGTGAATTCCATCCCAAATCAATCCTGAATGGGAACACACACAGGGATTCCTGAAGCTGGGGTGAATTTGTGTGGAGATTTTTAGGGAATTTTAGGGAGTGATCGGGATAGTCCAGGGGTGAATCTGGCAGTGTCTCCTAAAAAGAAAAAAATCCAACCAAAAAAAAACCAAAATCACATTTCCTTTGGTTTTGAGTGAATTCCATCCCAAATCAATCCCGAATGGGAACGCACACAGGAATTCTTGAAGCTGGGGTGAATGTTTGTGTGGAGATCTTTAGGGGATTTTAGGGGATCTGGCAGTGCCTTTCCAAAAAAAACCCAACCAAAAAATCACTTTTCCTTTGGTTTCGGGTGAATTCCATCCCAAACCAATCCCAAGTGGATGGGCTGGGATGGAGGAAGCTGGGGTCAGTGTTTGTGTGGATATTCCCGGGTGGATGGGCTGGGGTCAGTGTTTGTGTGGAGATTCCCTCATGGATGGGCTGGGGTCAGTGTTTGTGTGGAGATTCCCTCATGGATGGGCTGGGGTCAGTGTTTGTGTAGAGATTCCCTCATGGATGGGCTGGGGTCAGTGTTTGTGTGGAGATTCCCAGGTGGATGGGCTGGGGTCAGTGTTTGTGTGGAGATTCCCTCATGGATGGGCTGGGGTCAGTGTTTGTGTGGAGATTCCCTCATGGATGAGCTGGGGTCAGTGTTTGTGTGGAGATTCCCTCATGGATGAGCTGGGGTCAGTGTTTGTGTGGAGATTCCCTCATGGATGAGCTGGGGTCAGTGTTTGTGTGGAGATTCCCAGGTGGATGGGCTGGGGTCAGTGTTTGTGTGGAGATTCCCTCATGGATGGGCTGGGGTCAGTGTTTGTGTGGATATTCCCAGGTGGATGGGCTGGGGTCAGTGTTTGTGTGGAGATTCCCTCATGGATGGGCTGGGGTCAGTGTTTGTGTGGAGATTCCCTCATGGATGGGCTGGGGTCAGTGTTTGTGTGGAGATTCCCTCATGGATGGGCTGGGGTCAGTGTTTGTGTGGAGATTCCCTCATGGATGGGCTGGCACGGGGAGGGAGCTCCCGTGGGCCCGGGAATTCTCCGCGATGGGGAGCGCACAACCCTCGGAGAATCCCGAGCACGTCCTGCCCATGCCGAGCCTGCGTGACTCATGAAACACGAACACCCAGGGCTGGACCCGCAGCTCCTGGCGGCATCGGGGGACGATGATTCGGGACAGCGGCCCGGGCCCTGACCCGCGCCTGTCCCGCTGCTCTCCGCAGGCCGCTCCGGTCCCGTCCGCTCCCCGCCGGGCTCTCCATGAGAACCGAGCCCCGATGGCCGCGCTCCCGAGCGCCGGGATCAAGCGCAAACCGGAGGATGCGGGACCGGGATCGGGATCGGCCGCGTCCAGCGGCGCCGCCTCGGACGACGAGATCGCCACGAGCGACAGCGGCGACAGCTGCGACAGCGGCGGCAGCACCGGGAGCGCCGCCCGTGAGCCGGGGCCGGGCTGTGGGCGGGGCTCGGGAGGGTTTTTTCGTTTATTTTTGCGAATTCTGGGGTTTTTTAACGGGTTTAAAGAATTTGGGTAGGGGGGATTTTTTTGGACAGCGTTAAGGGATGTGGGGGGAATGGTGTGGAATCCATTGGAATTGTGAGGGGATCTTGTGTAGCGATTTTGGGGGGAACTTTGGGGTTTTCAGGGGAATTTTACGGAATTGTAATTTAGAGTTTGGGAATTTTTAATTCATTGGAAATTCATTTTTAATTTAATTAAAAATTTAGGGGGATTTAGGGAGTTTAAAAAAAAAAATTGTTGAGTTTTGTTTTATTTTTGGTGAGGCTTTAGAATTTGAGGGACAACTGAGATTTTTTAAAAAAATTTCAGGGCGATTTGGAGGAATTTTTTACTTTTTGGAGGCTTGAGGGAATTTCTGGGAGTTTTTGAAAATTTCAGGGAAATTCTGAAGAATTTTTTACTTTTTGGGGGCTTGGGGGAATTTCTGGGATTTTTTTGAAAGTTTGGGGGATTGTTGCATTCGTGGGGAATTATTTGGGGAATTCATGGGGCTTGAATTTCCCTTGAATTTTGGGAAATTTCAGAGGAGTTGAGAAGGGATTTTGGGGGAGTTTGTAGGGGACCTGAAGGGAAATTCTGACCATTTGCAGGGGGGAATTATGGGGTAATTTTAAATTTTGGAGGGAAATAGAGGGAAAATGGGTGAATTTTGTATCATTTTGTGGGTGTTTTCATTCTGACCCACTCTGTGCCCACAGCCCCATCCATCCTGTGGTGCTTTGCCCAGCATGAATTTCCTTGAAATTTTGGGAAATTTTAGAGGAGCTGGGGAGGGACTTTGGGGGATTTTTGATGGGGTGATTTTGTAGTGGATTTCTGACCATTTGCATTGGGGAATTATGGGGTAATTTTAAATTTTGGAAGGAAATAGATGGAAAATGGGCAAATTAATGTAATTTTGGTGCTGATTTCATTGTGACCCACTCTGTGGCCATCCATCCTGCAGGGCTTTGCCCAGTGTGAATTTGGGGAAATTTTAGAGGAGCTGGGGAGGGATTTTGAGGGAGTTTTGACAGGATAAGTTTGGAGGGAACATGGAGCAGATTTCTGACCATTTGCATTGGTGAATTATGGGATAATTTTAAATGTTGGAGGGAAATAGATGGAAAATGGGTGAATTAATGTAATTTTCGGGGGTGATTTGGTGCTGCCTGCAGCCCCGTCCATCCTGCAGGGCTTTGCCCAGCATGAATTTCCTTTGAATTTTGGGGGAATTTTTTAGGAGCTGGGGAGGGATTTTGGGGGAGTTTTGATGGGGTGATTTTGGAGGGAACCTGGAACGGATTTCTGACCATTTGCATTGGGGAATTACGGGGTAATTTTAAATGTTGGAGGGAAATAGATGGAAAATGGGTGAATTAATGTAATTTTTGGGGGTGATTTGGTGCTGCCTGCAGCCCCGTCCATCCTGCAGGGCTTTCACCCAGGTCACCTTCTACTGCTTTGCCTGGTGTGAATTTCCTTTGAATTTTGGGAAATTTTAGAGGAGCTGGGGAGGGATTTTGAGGGAGTTTTTACAGGATGAGTTTGCAGGGAACATGGAGCGGATTTCTCACCATTTGCAGGGGGGAATTACGGGGTAATTTTAAATTTTGGAGGGAAATAGAGGGAAAATGGGTGAATTTTGTATCATTTTGTGGGTGTTTTCATTCTGACCCACTCTGTGCCCACAGCCCTGTCCATCCTGCAGGGCTTTGCCCAGTATGAATTTCCTTTGAATTTTGGGAAATTTTTTAGGAGCTGGGGAGGGACTTTGAGGGATTTTTGACGGGGTGAGTTTGGAAGGAAATTCTGACCATTTGCAGGGGGAGGAATTACAGGGTAATAAAGGGGATTTTTAAATTTTGGAGGGAAATAGAGGGAAAATGGGTGAATTTAATGTAATTTTGGTGTTGATTTCATTGTGACCCACTCTGTGCCCATCCATCCTGCAGGGCTTTGCCCAGTGTGAATTTCCTTTGAATTTTGGGAAATTTTAGAGGAGCTGGGGAGGGACTTTGGGGGATTTTTGATGGGGTGATTTTGTAGCGGATTTCTGACCATTTGCATTGGGGAATTACGGGATAATTTTAAATGTTGGAGGGAAATAGATGGAAAATGGGTGAATTAATGTAATTTTGGTGTTGATTTCATTGTGCCCCTCTCTGTGCCCGCAGCCCCGTCCATCCTGCGGCGCTCCCGGGCGCGCCGGGGCGGGAAGCGCGTGCGCTTTGCCCAGGTCACCGTTTATTACTTTGCCCGGCGCCAGGGCTTCACCTGCGTGCCCAGCGCCGGGGGCAGCTCCCTGGGCATGGCCCCGCGGCACCACCGGGCCCGCAGGTACAGCCTCAGCCAGTTCGCCCACCTGCGCCAGGTGAGCCACCGGCAGCACCTGCGGCAGCACCTGCGCCGCGAGAAACTGCGCGCCAGGAGGAGAGAGGTGAGGGGGAGCTGGGAGGGAGGGAGGGGGGAGCCAGGTGGGGAGGGATGGGGGAGCCAGGTGGGGAATACTTGGGGAGGGATGGGGGATCCAGGTGGGGAATAGGTGGGGATCCAGGTGGGGAATAGGTGGGGAGGGATGGGGGATCCAGGTGGGGGAATAGGTGGGGAGGGATGGGGGATCCAGGTGGGGGAATAGGTGGGGAGGGATGGGGGATCCAGGTGGGGGAATAGGTGGGGATCCAGGTGGGGAATAGGTGGGGAGGGAGGGAAGAATCCAGGTGGGAAATGCCTGAGGAGGGAGGGAGCAAGGGGGAATCCAGGTGGGGAACAGGTGGAGATGGAGGGTGGAATCCAGATGGGAAATAACTGGAGAGGGAGGAAGAATCCAGGTGGGAAATAGCTGTGAGGGAGACTGGAATCCTGGTGGGAAATGCCTGGGGAGGGAGGGAGCAAGGGGGAATCCAGGTGGGAAATAGGTGGGGAGGGAGGGAGGGGGAATCCAGGTGGGAAATAGGTGGGGAGGGATGGGGAATCCAGGTGGGGAATACTTGGGGAGGGAGGGGGAATCCAAGTGGGAAATAGCTGTGAGGGAGACGGGAATCCTGAGGGGAAATGCCTGAGGAGGGAGGGAGCAAGGGGGAATCCAGGTGGGAAATAGGTGGGGAGGGATGGGGATCCAGGTGGGGAGGAAGGGAAGAATCCAGGTGGGGAGTAGGTGGGGAGGGAGGGGGGAATCCAGGTGGGGAATAGGTGGGGATCCAGGTGGGGAATAGGTGGGGAGGGAGGGGGGATTCAGGTGGGGAATAGGTGGGGAGGGATGGGGATCCAGGTGGGGAATAGGTGGGATGGAGACTGGAATCCTGATGGGAAATGCCTGAGGAGGGAGAGGGAGCAAGGGGGAATCCAGGTGGGAAATAGGTGGGGAGGGAGGGCAGAATCCAGGTGGGGAATACCTGGGGAGGGAGGGGGAATCCAGGTGGGGAATAGGTGGGGGGGAGACTGGAATCGTGATGGGAAGTGCCTGGGGAGGGAGAGAAGAATCCAGGTGGGGAATAGCTGGGGAGGGATGGGGGAATCCAAGTGGGGAATAGGTGAGGAGGGAGGGAAGAATCCAGGTGGGGAATAGGTGGGGAGGGGTGGGGGAATCCAGGTGGGAAATAGCTGTGAGGGAGACTGGAATCCTGATGGGAAATGCCTGAGGAGGGAGGGAGCAAGGGGGGAATCCAGGTGGGAAATAGGTGGGGAGGAAGGGAGGGAGGAAGAGAGGGGGAGTCCAGGTGGGGAATAGCTGGGGGGTAGACTGGAATCCTGATGGGAAGTGCCTGGGGAGGGAGAGAAGAATCCAGGTGGGGAATAGCTGGGGAGGGATGGGGGAATCCAAGTGGGGAATAGGTGGGGAGGGATGGGGGAATCCAGGTGGGGAATAGGTGGGGAGGGATGGGGGAATCCAAGTGGGGAATAGGTGAGGAGGGAGGGAAGAATCCAGGTGGGGAAAAACTGGAGAGGGAGGGAGAGAGGAAGAGAGGGGTAGTCCAGGTGGGGAATAGCTGGGGAGAGGGGGACAGAGCAAGGGAGAATCCAGATGGTGAATAGCTGGAGAAGGAGGGAAGAATCCAGGTGGGAAATACTTGGGGAGGGAGGGGGAATCCAAGTGGGAAATAGCTGGGAGGGAGACTGGAATCCTGGTGGGAAATGCCTGGGAAGGGAGGGTGGAATGCAGGTGGGAAATAGCTGGAGAGGGGAGGGTAGAATCCAGATGGGGAAAAACTGGAGAGAGAGGGTAGAATCCAGGTGGGAAATACCTGGGGAGGGAGAGAAGAATCCAGATGGGAAATAGGTGGGGAGGAAGGGAGAGACGAAGAGAGGGGGAGTCCAGGTGGGGAATAGCTGGGATGGAGACTGGAATCCTGATGGGAAGTGCCTGGGAAGGGAGGGTGGAATGCAGGTGGGAAATAACTGGAGAGGGAGGGAAGAATCCAGGTGGGAAATAGCTGGGATGGAGACTGGAATCCTGGTGGGAAATGCCTGGGGAGGGAGGGAGCAAGGGGGAATCCAGGTGGGAAATAGGTGGAGATGGAGGGAAGAATCCAGGTGGGAAATAGCTGGGGTGGGGGGACAGAGCAAGGGGGAATCCAGGTGGGGAATAACTGGAGAGAGAGGGCAGAATCCAGGTGGGAAATAGCTGGAGGGGCAGCAGTGGGGGACCCAGATGGAGAACACCTGGAGGGGATTCGGGGTGACAGAGGGTGTCTGGATGGAGAATACCTGGGGAGGGAGGAAGGGAGGAATCCAGGTGGGAAATACTTGGGGAGGGAGGGCAGAATGCAGGTGGGAAACAGCTGGAGGGGCAGCAGTGCAGGATAATACCTGGAGGGGATTTGGGGTGACAAAGAGAATGTGGGTGGGGAATACCTGGGGGTGGATTTGGGGGAGCCAGGTATTGGGGCTGGGAGGGGGAATCCAGGTGGGAAATACCTGGATGGGTTTGGTGGTGGGCAGGTGGGGAAGCCCTTGGGGAGGGATTTGGGGGAGGGAAGTGAAAAATGCCCGGGTGAGGTTGGAAGAGGGGCAAAATGAGGGGATCCAGGTGGGAAAAACTTTGGGGGGATCTTAGGAGGGAGGTGCAGGGAAAACTCAGTGTGGGAAACACCTGGGTGGCACCTGGGGGTGGTCAGGATGTTCTGGGGTGAGTCTGGCAGTGCCTTTCCAAAAGAGCCAACCCAACAGAAAAATCACTTTTCCTTTGGTTTAGGGTGAATTCCATCCCAAATCAATCCCGAAATCCTGGGGTTTGGGTGAAAACCAAAGCTTTTCCTTTGTTTTTGGGTGAATCTGGCAGTGCCTTTCTGAAAAAGCCCAACAGAACAATCATTGTCCTTTGGTTGTACAAACCTTGGGAGGGACAGGGACAAGTTTGGGTGGAGGGAAGGACACCTGGGCAGGTGACCCCCGTGGTTCCACATCCCCACACGTGTCCCTCTGCCAGCATCCAGGAACACAAAACCACAGAATGATTATAGGTTGATTAATTATGATTATGATTGATTATTGATTATGATTATACAGCACCTGCAGTGCTTTTCTTGAAGAGCCCTGGGTGTCAGGGCTACAGCCCCAAATCTGACCCACCACGGTTTCCAGCTGAACATGTTTTATATTCTCTCATGATATAATTTAAATATTAATTATTAAACTTGCATTGTTCTATTGTATACATTGATTTCATCCAAGCACAGATGTCTCATGATCCCCCTCAAATCTCTAATATAGTTTCTCATTATTTTCCTTACAATTAAACAATAATTATATATAATATTTACATTATTTATCCTATAGTGATTACGCAGGTGTAGTTTCACCTGATCCAGCAAACACAAGGCCTGACATTCCCCAGGGCCAACCTTTAACATTTCCCAGGGTTTACCAAGCCTGATTTCCTTTCTAACTCCCTGAATTTCCTATTTTGGGGAGCTTTGACAGGCTGAATTTGGAGGGGAATTCTGAGCATTTGCAGGGGGGGAAGTGCAGGGTAATTTTAAATTTTGGAGGGAAATAGAGGGAACATGGGTGAATTTAGTGTCATTTTGGGGGTGATTTTGTGCTGGCCAGCCCTAACCCCACTGTGCCCACAGCCCTGTCCATCCTGCAGGGCTTTGTCCAACATGAATTTCCTTGGAATTTTGGGACATTTCAGAGGAGCTGGGGAGGGATTTTGAGAGAGTTTTGATAGGCTGAGTTTGGAAGGAAATTCTGAGCATTTGCAGGGGGGAATTATGGGGTAATTTTAAATTTTGGAGGGAAATAGAGTGGAAATGGGTGAATTTGATGTAATTTTGGGGGTGGTTTTGTGCTGGCCAGCCCTGATCTGTGTTGTGCCTGCAGCCCTGTCCATCCTGTGGTGCTTTGCCCAGCATTGATTTCCTTTCCTTTTAGGGGAGCTGGGGAGGGATTTTGGGGGAGTTTTGATGAGGTGAGTTTGGAAGGAAAGGAATTACGAGGTCATTTTAAATTTTGGAGGGAAATAAAAAGAAAATGGGTGAATTTTGAATAATATTGGGGGTGATCTTGTTCTGACCCATGCTGTGCAGCCCCGTCCATCCTAGGTCCAGGTAACCATCTGCTACTTTGCCCAACATAAATTTCCTTTGAATTTTGGGAAATTTTAGAGGAGCTGGGGAGGGATTTTGGGGGACTTTTGATGGGGTGCGTTTGGAAGGAAATCCTGAGCATTTGCAGGGGGGGTAATTTTAAATTTTGAAGGGAAATAGAGGGCAAATGGGTGAATTTTGTATAATTTTGGGGGTGGTTTTGTTCTGACCCATGCTGTGCCCACAGCCCCATTCATCCTAGGTCCAGGTCACCGTCTACTACTTTGTCCAGCATGAATTTCCTTTGAATTTTGGGAAATTTTTTAGGAGGTGGGGAGGGATTTTGGGAGAGTTTTGATGGGGTGACTTTGTAAGGAAATGAATTACAGGGTAGTTTTAAATTTTGAAGGGAAATAGAGGGAAAATGGGTGAATTTTGTATCATTTTGGAGGTGGTTTTGTACTGACCCGCTCTGTGCCTGCAGCCCCATCCATCCTGTGGCGCTTTGCCCAGCATTGATTTCCTTTCCTTTTAGAGGAGCTGGGGAGGGATTTTGAGGGAGTTTTGATGGGATGAGTTTGGAAAGAAACGAATTACGAGGTAATTCTAAATTTTGGAGGGAAATAGACGGAAAACAGGTGAATTAATATAATTTTGGTGCCGATTTTACGCTGACCCACCCCGAACCCGTTCAGCTTTCCCAACCTTCTCCTGTCCCTCCTTCCCAGCTGACCCAGAACGGGACAGTGCCCTCGGCCGAGGCGGCGGGGCTGACCCTGGCCGACGTGTCGGACGATGACCTGGACGTGGGCCAGGTGGAGGTGGGCGATTATTTCTACCTGCAGCCGCTGCCCACCAAGCGGCGCCGGGCGCTGCTGCGCGCCTCGGGCGTGCGCAGGATCGACGCCGAGGAGCGGCAGGAGCTCCGCGCCCTGCGCCTGTCCCGCGAGCAGTGCGGCTGCCACTGCCGGCTGACCTGTGAGCCCCGCACCTGCGCCTGCAGCCAGGCCGGCATCCAGTGCCAGGTGAGGGACAGGGGGGGCAGGCCGGCATCCAGTGCCAGGTGAGGGCATCCAGTGCCAGGTGAGACATTGAGACGTGGGGGGGGAGGCCAGGCGGGCATCCAGTGCCAGGTGAGACATGGGGGGGGCAGGTGGGCATCCAGTGCCAGGTGAGACATGGGGAGGAGCCAGGTGAGGGCATCCAGTGCCAGGTGAGGGACATGGGGGGGCCAGGCTGGTCATTGTGTGCCAGGTGAGAGACACAGGGGGGCCAGGCCGGCATCCAGTGCCAGGTGAGACATGGGGGGGGCAGGGTGGTCACTGTGTGCCAGGTGAGGGCATCCGGTGCCAGGTGAGACATTGAGACATGGGGGGGGAGGCCAGGCAGGCAGCCAGGTGAGAGACACAGAGGGGCCAGGTGAGGGCATCCAGTGCCAGGTGAGGGCATCCAGTGCCAGGTGAGAATCAGGGGAGGGCAGGCGGGCATCCAGTGCCAGGTGAGACATTGAGACGTGGGGGGGGAGGCCAGGTGGGCATCCAGTGCCAGGTGAGAAACACAGAGGGGCCAGGCCGGCATCCAGTGCCAGGTGAGGGCATCCAGTGCCAGGTGAGAAACACAGAGGGGCCAGGCCGGCATCCAGTGCCAGGTGAGACATGGGGAGGGGCCAGGCTGGTCATTGTGTGCCAGGTGGGCATCCAGTGCCAGGTGAGGGACAGGGGGCCAGGTGAGGGCATCCAGTGCCAGGTGAGGGACATGGGGGGGGGGCAGGTGAGGGCATCCAGTGCCAGGTGAGACATGGGGAGGAGCCAGGCCAGTCATTTTGTGCCAGGCGGGCATCCAGTGCCAGGTGAGACACACAGAGGGCCAGGTGAGGGCATCCAGTGCCAGGTGAGACATGGAGGGGCCAGGTGAGGGCATCCAGTGCCAGGTGAGACATGGAGGGGCCAGACGGGCATCCAGTGCCAGGTGAGACAGAGAGAGGGGCCAGGGTGGTCATTGTGTGCCAGGCAGGCATCCAGTGCCAGGTGAGGGACATGGGGAGGGCAGGCGGGCATCCAGTGCCAGGTGAGACACACAGAGGGCCAGGTGAGGGCATCCAGTGCCAGGTGAGACATGGGGGGGGCCAGGTGAGGGCATCCAGTGCCAGGTGAGACATGGGGGGGGGCAGGCGGGCATCCAGCGCCAGGTGAGAGACACAGAGGGGCCAGGCAGGCATCCAGTGCCAGGTGAGACATGGAGGGGCCAGACGGGCATCCAGTGCCAGGTGAGACACACAGAGGGCCAGGTGAGGGCATCCAGTGCCTGGTGAGGGACACAGGGGAGGGCAGGCAGGCATCTAGTGCCAGGTGAGGGCATCCAGTGCCAGGTGAGACACGGGGAGGGGTTTGGGTTGGGATGGGGCCAGGCTGCTCTTTGTGTGCCTCCTGAAGAGTGGGGAGAGCCAGGTGTGCCAGGAGAGGCGGGTGTGCCAGGTGTGCCAGGAGAGCTGCAGGGCAGGGGTTTGGGGTGGGATGAGGGCCAGGCTGCTCCTCGTGTTCTTCTGTTCTGTGCTCCTTGAGGAGTGGGGAGAGCCAGGTGTGCCAGGTGAGGGCATGCAGTGCCAGGTGTGCCAGGTGAGGGCATGCAGTGCCAGGTGAGGGCATGCAGTGCCAGGTGTGCCAGGTGAGGACATGCAGTGCCAGGTGAGCTGGGATAAGGGGCCACAGGTGGGCCTCGAGGCACCCCCACCCACTGTGCCCTGTGCCTGCTCCTTGGGGAGCAGAGGGTGCCAGCTGAGGCACCTGGGGGTTGTGGTCCAGCAGCAGCCCCAGGTGTGTTCTGGCCATACCTGGAATGCATAAACTCCTCCCCACCCCAAATTCCTGCTGTCCAGGTGGGATCTGGGATCTCTCTGGGGTGGGATTCAGGCTCTGGGGGGATGAAGGGTGGAATCCAGATGGGATCCTGGGGGATCCTGCACCTGTCCACATCCTCCCTATGGAGACACCTGGCTGGGATAACGTCCCACCACGATGTTTGGGGTGGGATTTGGACCTTGGAGGGCTCCTGCAGGGTCCCAGCCCTGTCATTGGTGTGGGGTTCAGGCTGGGAGGGCTCTGCAGGGTCTCACCCTGTCCTTGGGGTGGGATTTGGCCCCTGGAGGGCTCTGCAGGGCCTCACCCTGTCCCTGTCCCTGTCCCCAGGTGGATCGCACCTCGTTCCTGTGCAGCTGCTCCCGGGATAAATCCCCACCACAATGTTTGGGATGGGATTTGGCCCCTGGAGGGCCCTGCAGGGTCCCAGCTCTGTCATTGGTGTGGGGTTCAGGCTGGGAGGGCCCTGCAGGGTCTCACCCCTGTTAATTGGGATGGGATTTGGCCCCTGGAGGGCCCTGCAGGGTCTCACCCCTGTCCTTGGGTTGGGATTTGGATCCTGGAGGGCCCTGCAGGGTCCCAGCTCTGTCATTGGTGTGGGGTTCAGGCTGGGAGACCCTGCAGGGTCTCACCCTGTCCTTGGGGTGGGATTTGGCCCCTGGAGGGCCCTGCAGGGTCCCAGCCCTGTCATTGGGGTGGGATTTGGATCCTGGAGGGCCCTGCAGGCTCTCACCCCTGTTACTGGGGTGGGATTTGGATCCTGGAGGGCTCCTGCAGGGTCCCAGCTCTATCATTGGTGTGGGGTTCAGGATGGGAGGGCCCTGCAGGGTGGTCTCACCCTGTCCCTGTCCCCAGGTGGATCGCACCTCGTTCCCGTGCAGCTGTTCCCATGTTTGGGGTGGGATTTGGATCCTGGAGGGCTCCTGCAGGGTCCCAGCTCTATCATTGGTGTGGGGTTCAGGCTGGGAGGGCCCTGCAGGGTCTCACCCCTGTTACTGGGATGGGATTTGGCCCCTGGAGGGCCCTGCAGGGTCTCACCCCTGTTACTGGGATGGGATTTGGCCCCTGGAGGGCCCTGCAGGGTCTCACCCCTGTCTTGGGGTGGGATTTGGCCCCTGGAGGGCCCTGCAGGCTCTCACCCTGTCCCTGTCCCCAGGTGGATCGCACCTCGTTCCCGTGCGGCTGCTCCCGGGACGGCTGTGGGAACGTGGCCGGGCGCATCGAATTCAATCCCCTGCGCGTCCGCACGCACTTCCTGCACACCCTGATGAAGCTGGAGCTGGAGAACCGGCGCCAGGAGGAGGAGGAGGAGGAAGGAGCTGCAGGCCCCAGCTGGCCGCCCCCCCAGCCCCCCGAGACTCAGGACTTCCAGGAGTACCTGGCGGAGAACGAGCGGGCGGTGCTGCACCTGCAGACGGCCGAGGAGCTGGAGAGGCTGAAGGCTGAGGAAGACTCTGGAAGCGGCTCCGGGGGAGAGGGGGGCGGGCTCTGCGTGCTGGGGGAGCACCTGGATGACGCCTGGCAGGTGAAACCTGCGCCGTGCCCCGGGCTCAGCTCCACCCTCCTGATCCCGGCCCAGTTCCCGCTGGAATCTCCTGTGCTCTGCTACCCCCAGGGGCAGCCGGCCCAGGGCGGCTCCTCCCAGCCCTACCTGCCCGATGCCCCTGGGCTCTTGTGCCAGCTGGAGCCACGGGCGGCTGCCAAGGGTGCCAGTGGGCACGGGGAGCACCCAGCTCCAGCCTCCAGCGCCCCCGGGAAGGAGCTGGGGGTGCCGCCTGTCCCTGCGGCTGCGAGCAAGGAAGGAGCGCCCCAAAATCTCCCAGAGCACCTGGAGCACCCCCACCTGCCTGTATGAGTGGCCTCAGGCCCTCTGGCTCCATTATTTATTCCATGGATTGATTATTTAATTGGTGGGGGCTGCTCTGGACAGAGGATTGACCTGGCCCAGGGCCAGGAGTCCTTTTCTCACCTGGTGGGGGTCACCTGTGCCAGGACTCACCTGAGCTGCAGCCTCTGGGATCCTTCCTGTTCTCCATCCCACCTGGCAGAGATCACCTGAGCCAGGACTCACCTGAGCTGGAGCCTCCTGGATCCCACAGCAGCTCTGTCCCTGTGGCTGCCTCCACTTTCCTTGGTTTTAAGGGAAAATCCGTTTTTTCCCTAATTCCTGTTTGTTTAATGAATGTCTCACCTGGGCCACCTCATCCAAGGTGATGCTTCCACTCACCTGCAGCTGGGATGGATTGGGAAACACCTGGAACTGGCACAAGAGACCCAAGACTGGAGTCCCCAAACTCACCTGGAAAAATTCTGGGGGGGTTGAACCAACTTCACCTCCTCGTTGGCTCCTCCATCACCTGGAACTGATCACCTGTACCTGTGGGAACCTTCTGGAACGTTCATTGCCGTGAATTGCAGCTGCTGAGGGGATGGAGCTGCCCCTGCAAGAAGCAGGATTTGGGATGTGAGGGTGCAGGAGCGTCCCTGGCCCACTGCAGGTGAGCTCTGGGCATCCAGGTGAGCAATTCCAGCAGGAGCAGAGCCCTGCAGGTGTGCCCAGGTGTCCCATGGATGCAATGTCTGATCCCTGAGCTCTCAGCTGCCTCCTTGTCCATCCATCCATCCATCCATCCATGCAGGTGGCCTCACCTGGCTGTGTTTCCCAAAGAACTGTTCCTGCCTCTGCAGCCCTCAGGATCCATCCCACGGCGCCAGCAGAGCCCTGCAGGTGTGCACAGGTGTGCACAGGTGTGCAGCTCCTTCTCTTCCTGGTGCACCTGAATTCCCTGTGCTGCTCCTCAGGTGCTTCCTGCTCACCTGTGCTCCCTCTGCCTCCGGGCATCTCCACTGGCACCAAACTGGTCAGACTGGGATGGATTCGGCCTCTCCAGGTGTGGATTCTCCAGACTCACCTGGTCCTTCCAGCCCTTCCTTGGATGGGATTCATGGGACCCCCACCTGTGCTCCAGACCTTCCTGGGCTCTGCCTTGGGGTGAAACTTCTCATTTCTGGGGCTTTTCCCTCTTTTATGGCTTCAGCCTGGCCCAGGAGCAATTCCAGCCTGGGAAGAGGCAGGAGAGGGGGAAATTTGGGATATGAGCTGGGGCTGCCCTGCTCTGCTGGCTCTGAGCCCCGGGGCTTTGCTCACCTGGATTCTGGGATCTGCTCACCTGCTTGGGACTGAGCCCCAAAGCCTGCATTCTGCTCACCTGGACCCTGCAGACTGTGGGATCTGCTCACCTGGACCCTGCAGACTGTGGCATCTTCTCACCTGCTTGGGACTGTGCCCCAAAACCTGCATTCTGCTCACCTGGACCCTACAGACTGTGGGATCTGCTCACCTGGACCCTGCAGACTGTGGGATCTGCTCACCTGGACCCTGCAGACTGTGGCATCTGCTCACCTGGACCTGCTCACCTGAGCACTCCCTGGACCTGCTCATGTTGTTGGATCTGCTCACCTGGATCTGCTCACCTGAGCACGCCCTGGACCTGCTCACCTTGTGGGATCTGTGTCCCTGGACCCGCTCACCTGGACCCTGCAGACTGTGGGATCTGCTCCCCTGCTTGGGACTGTGCCCCAAAACCTGCATTCTGCTCACCTGGACCCCACAGACTGTGGGATCTGCTCACCTGGACCCTGCAGATTGTGGGATCTGCTCACCTGAGCACGCCCTGGATCTGCTCACCTTGTGGGACCTGTGTCTCTGGACCTGCTCATGTTGTTGGACCTGCTCACCTGGACCTGCTCACCTGGCCCTGCTCACCTTGTGGGATCTTTGTCCCTGGACCTGCTCACCTGGACCCTGCAGACTGTGGGATCTGCTCACCTGGATCTGCTCACCTGAGCACTCCCAGGACCTGCTCACCTGGACCTGCTCACCTGGATCTGCTCACCTTGTGAGATCTGTGCCCCTGGACCTGCTCAGCTTGTGGGATCTGTTCACCTGGACCCTACAGACTGTGGGATCTGCTCACCTGAGCACACCCTGGATCTGCTCACATGGACCTGCTCACCTGAGCATTCCCAGGATCTGCTCACCTTGTGGGACCTGCTCACCTGGACCCTGCAGACTGTGGGATCTGTGCCCCTGGATCTGCTCAGCTGAGCACTCCCAGGACCTGCTCACCTGGACCTGCTCACCTGGATCTGCTCATGTTCTTGGATCTGCTCACCTGGACCTGCTCACCTGAGCACTCCCAGGATCTGCTCACCTGGACCTGCTCATGTTGTTGGATCTGCTCACCTGAGCATTCCCAGGATCTGCTCACCTGGATCTGCTCACCTTGTGGGATCTGTGCCCCTGGACCTGCTCATGTTGTGGGATCTGCTCACCTGGATCTGCTCACCTGAGCACTCCCAGGATCTGCTCACCTTGTGGGATCTGTGTCTCTGGATCTGCTCACCTGGACCTGCTCAACTGAGCATTCCCAGGATCTGCTCACCTTGTGGGATCTGCTCACCTGGACCCTACAGACTGTGGGATCTGCTCACCTGAGCATTCCCAGGATCTGCTCACCTGGACCTGCTCACCTTGTGGGACCTGCTCACCTTGTGGGACCTGTGTCCCTGGACCTGCTCACCTTGTGGGATCTGCTCACCTTGTGGGACCTGCTCACCTGGACCCTACAGACTGTGGGATCTCCTCACCTGAGCAGTCCCAGGACCTGCTCACCTTGTGGGACCTGTGCCTTCAGGACCTGCCCACCTGGATGCTCCCAGACCCCGGGGTCACAGGGACCCAAACCCCCCAATCCAGCTGCTGCCCCCCTCCCGTTGTTTTCCTGAATTTTTGATTTCACCATTGGCTTTTCCAGCAGATTTCCCACACTGGGCTCTGACCCTCACCCTGCTGCTCCTGGGGGCCACCTGTGCCCCATAGGGGGGTTTAAGGGGGCTCAGAGTGGGGGTTTTAGGGGTTTTGAGGTCATTGAGGGTTTTTTTGGGCTTGAAAAGGGTTCAGAGGGGGTTTTGTGGGTTTTAGGGGTTCAGGACAGTTTAAAAAGGGGTTAAGGGGGCTCAGAGGGGTTTTTAGGGGTGTACAGGGGGTTCAGGGAGGTTCAAAATGGGGTTTTTAGGGATTATGGAGGCATTGAGGGCTTTTTGGGGTTGAAAGGGGTTCAGAGGGGTTTTTATGGGTTTTTAGGGGTTCAGAGAGGTTTGAGGGGTACTAAAGGGGGTTCAGTTGGGTCTGAAGGGGTTTATAAAGAGAGTTCAAGGGGTTTTTAGGAGATCAAGGGGGTTCAGAGGGGTTGAAGGGGCATTAAAATGAGTTTGAGGGGATTCAAGGGAGTTCAGTGGGGTTTAAGGGTGTCAAGGGGATTTTTAGGCTTTTGAAGGGGGGGTAAGAAGGGGTTTTAGGGGGGTTCAGAGGAGTCTAAAGGGGCTCAGGTGGGGTTTGAGTTGGTTTAAAGGGCATTTTTAGGGGCTCAAAAGGGGGATTTAAGTGAGTTCAGAAGATTTAAGGGGGTTTAGGAGGGAATTCAGGGGCCTTGGATGGGTTCAGAGGGGTTTGAGGTGGTTCAGGGTGGTTCAAAAGGGGGTTTAGAGGGGCATTTGGGGGTTCAGAGGGTGCTTTTCAGGGCTTCAGGCAGGGATTTAATGGTGTTCAGAGGTTGTTTAGGGCTTCAGAAGAGATTTCAGGGTGTCTGGCAGAGCCTGAGGGGTTTAAGGGGATCCCAAGGGTTCTGTTTGCTGTTCAGGAGGGCTCAAAGGGGCTTCAGAACATCCCAAGGGGGTGCTGAAGGGGGTCAGGGGGTTCCCAGGGGTTTGGGGGAGTCCAGAGTGGCTTCAGGGGGGATTTGGGGTGGGGAGAGGCCTCAGTGACCCCCAAACCCCCCGGGGAGCTGGGACTGTCCCATGGAGGTGCCCAAATCCCACAGGAACGGCCCCAAACCCGGCATTGCCCCCTGAGAGGGGCAGGGGACCCCAAATCCTGCCCTGGATCCTCTGAGCTGGTGCTTCCCAAACCATGGAATTCTCAGATTTATCCCATTGCACCCCAAACCCTGCCAGAATTCCCAGATTTCTCCCATTTCACCCCAGAATTCCCAAATTTATCCCATTGCACCCCAGAATTCCCAGATTTCTCCCATTTCACCCTAAACTCCACCAGAATTCCCAGATTTATCCCATTGCACCCTAAACTCCACCAGAATTCCCAGATTTCTCCCATTTCACCCCAGAATTCCCAAATTTATCCCATTTCACCCCAGAATTCCCAGATTTCTCCCATTTCACCCCAAACCACAGAATTCCCAGATTTCTTCCATTTCACCCCAGAATTCCCAGATTTTTCCCATTTCATCCCAGAATTCCCAGATTTCTCCCATTTCACCCCAAACCACAGAATTCCCAGATTTCTCCCATTTCACCCCAGAATTCTCAGATTTATCCCATTTCACCTCAAACCCCCCAGAATTCCCAGATTTCTCCCATTTCACCCCAGAATTCCCAGATTTCTCCCATTTCACCCCAAACCACAGAATTCCCAGATTTCTCCCATTTCACCCCAGAATTCCCAGATTTTTCCCATTTCACCTCAAACCCCCCAGAATTCCCAGATTTTCCCATTTCACCCCAGAATTCCCAAATTTATCCCATTTCACTCCAGAATTCCCAGATTTCTCCCATTTCAGCCCAGAAGTCCCAGATTTCTCCCATTTCACCCCAGAATTCCAGATTTATCCCATTTCACTCCAGAATTCCCAGATTTATCCCATTTCACCTCAAACCCCACCAGAATTCCCAGATTTCTCCCATTTCAGCCCAGAAGTCCCAGATTTCTCCCATTTCACCCCAGAATTCCCAGATTTCTCCCATTTCAGCCCAGAAGTCCCAGATTTCTCCCATTTCACCCCAGAATTCCCAAATTTATCCCATTTCACTCCAGAATTCCCAGATTTCTCCCATTTTCCCCAGTCCCCCCAGGCTCAGTGGGATCAGGTGGGGTTTCCCTTTTCCCCTGGCTGGATTTGATCCAGTCTGGATTCCATGGATCCGGCCCCTGCTGGTGCTACTGCCCCCCAAAACCCCTGGGGACCCCCAAACCTCCCCCCCAGGGTGCCCAAAGCAGCTTCAGAACTTTTAATGTCATTTTGATTTCTTTCTTAATTTTTTATTCCCCTTTTTCTACTTCTTTTTTTTTTATTCCTTTAATTTTTAATTCCGTTTTCCTTCTCTTTTAAACTTAATTTTAATTTTTTAAAATTTTGCTTTTATTTCCTTTCTCTGTTTTTATTGCCTTTTTATTTCTTTATTGAATTTTTACTTGCACTCCTTTTTTAATTCAATTTATTTTCTTTTTTATTTCCCTTTTAACTTTTTTTTTTCCTTTTCTTACTAATTCAATTTAATTTCAATTTTTTTGTTTTTAATTTCCATTTTAATTCCACATTTAATGCCACCAAGTGAATCCAAAGCTTCTCCCCACTATTATTCATTTTTCCTGCTTTTCCGCAGTTTCCCGGGACGATGCTGTATTTAAAGAGAATATTTAAGTGGAAAAATAAAAAGTGGTTAAACTTGACCTGGAGTTGTGGCTTAAACAGGGGCAAATTCATAACATTTGGGTTAAACTACTAAAAAATCTGGGCTAAATAGAACAAAATCTGGGTTAAATAATGAAATTTGGGTTCAATGCCCTGGGATTTGGGTGAGGTTCACTAAGTTTGGGGGAAATTCACAGAATTTGGGTAAAACCCCAGCCTTGCCCTTGGGGTCCTTCAGACCCCGGCACCGGACTCGGTCCAGAAGGGTTTGGGGTCACCTGGGACCGCCCGGACCCAGCTGGGCCCCGTCCCAGCATCCATCCCATTGTTCCCATTGTTCCCATTGTTCCCATTGTTCCCATTGTTCCCATTGTTCCCATTATCCCATCCCATCATTCCCATTATCCCAGCATCCATCCCATCGTTCCCATTGTTCCCATCGTTCCCATTATCCCAGCATCCCATCCCATCGTTCCCATTGTTCCCATTGTTCCCATTATCCCATCACTCCCATCCCATCGTTCCCATTGTTCCCATTGTTCCCATCATTCCCATTATCCCATCACTCCCATCCCATCCTTCCCATTATCCCATTATCCCATCCTTCCCATTATCCCAGCATCCATCCCATCGTTCCCATTATCCAATCCCATCCTTCCCATTGTTCCCATCCTTCCCATTATCCCAACATCCCATCCCATTGTTCCCATTGTTCCCATCCTTCCCATTATCCCATCACTCCCATCCCATCCTTCCCATTATCCCATTATCCCATCCTTCCCATTATCCCAGCATCCCATCCCATCCTTCCCATTATCCAATCCCATCCCATCCCATTGTTCCCATCATTCCCATTATCCCATCACTCCCATCCCATCGTTCCCATTATCCCATCCCATCCTTCCCATTATCCCAGCATCCCATCCCATCGTTCCCATTATCCAATCCCATCCCATCCCATTGTTCCCATCCTTCCCATTGTTCCCATCCTTCCCATTATCCCATCCCATCCTTCCCATTATCCCATCATCCCATCCCATCCTTCCCATTGTTCCCATCCTTCCCATTATCCCATCATCCCATCCCATCCTTCCCATTGTTTCCCATCGTTCCCATTATCCCATCACTCCCATCCCATTGTTCCCATTATCCAACATCCCATCCTTCCCATCATTCCCATTGTCCCATCCCATTGTTCCCATTATCCCATTATCCCATCACTCCCATCCCATCGTTCCCATTATCCCATCATTCCCATTATCCCATTATCCCATCATTCCCATTATCCCATCATTCCCATTATCCCATTATCCCATCATTCCCATCCCATGGATCCTATCCCATCATTCCCATCCCATTATCCCATCCCATGGATCTCATCCCATCCCAGTTCCCATCCCATTATCACATGGCTCCCATCCCAGTTCCCATCCCGTCCCATCGATCCCATTGCATTGCATCCCATTATCACATCCCATTATCCCATCCCATTATCTCATCCCAGTTCTGATTCCAGTTCCCATTATCCCATTATCCCATCCCTGTTTCCACCCCATGGATCCCATCCCATTTCCACTCCCATTATCCCACTATCCCGTTATTCCACCTCCCTGTTATCCCACTATCCTGTTATCCCATCCCCATTATTTCCCTATCCTGTGATCCTGTTATTCCGTTATCCCGCTATCCCATGATCCCATCCCCATTATTTCCCTATCCCATTATCCCATCCCCGCTATCCCGATATGCCATTATCCCATTATCCCATCCCCGTTCCCATCATCCCTCTATCCCGTTATCCTGCTATCCCATTATCCCGCTAGCCTGTGTCCTGGTTTAGGGCAAATTTGGAGGAGAATTTCCAAAGGCGCTCCTGCAGAGAGCAAACCCACACAGCCCCTCCCCACAGCCAGGTCGGGAAGGATTCCTCAGAGAGAAGTGGAAAGAACCTGTTTATTTAACAGGCACAGCACCCCCAGCACACAAAATGAGCAATACAGGATGGCACCGCTCTGAAAAAGATGACAAATTCAGAAAGTCTCTCTTGGGGGTGGTCACTCTGTTCTCAGTCCCTCTGGTGCTGGGGCAGCTGCTGCAGGCCACAAGGTGCAGGATCTTGGTGTTCCCAGGTCCCAGCCCGGAGCAGGCTCGAAATGATCAGAAAAAGGAAAGGAGAAACAGTCCAGGAAGAAATTTGGACAGTTTAGCTAAACTAGCTAAAGAGCAAAAGCAAGCAGAAGCGAAGCAAGCAAGAGCGAGAGAGCAAAGCAAAAAGCAAAAGCAGCAAAAGCAAAAGCTGCAGTCTCTGTGTCCCGCCAGGCTGACAAGAAAACCAAAACAAAACTTTCCCTCTTCAGAGCCGGTCTTAAAGGTACAGAACACAATATCCAACATTAACAGAACACATGGATGGGGATACAGCATCATAACGGCACCCTAGGACAGCCTGTTACCCCACTATCCCGCCATCCTGCTATCCCGTTATCCCTTTATCCTGTTATCCCTCTATCCTGCCATCCCACTATCCCATTATCCTGCCATCCCGTTATCCCGTTACCCCGCTATCCCGCTATTCCGTTATCCCGCTATCCCCGTTATCCCATCCCGGCCATGGCGGCCTCACAGTCGCGTCCCTGTTGCCATGGCAACAGCCTCACCCCCCCCCCCTTGCTCTCGCGAGACTTTGGTACGCGCGAGAGGGGCGTGTCCGGGGCGGAGCTCCCCGCTCTGACCCCGCCCCCGGCCATGGCGACTCCTCCCGCCGTGCGGCGCTGGCCCCGCCCCCTCCGCCATGCGGCTCCGGGTCCCGCCGGGCGCTCCCGCCGCCCTCAAGGTGCTCGCGGCCGCCGCCGCCGCCCCCGCGCCCGTGCGCCCGCACCTGGGCGGCCCCGCAGGTGAGACCGGCACGGACATGCCCCCCCCCGGGCCGCACGGCCGGGCCCACCGCCCCCGGGCCTGACCCCGGCCCTGTCCCCGCGTGGGCCTGAGCCCGAGCCCGAGCCCGAGCCCCAGCCTGTCCCGGTCCCTCCCCACAGAGCGGCCTCAGGCCCCCGGGCCGGAGCTGGAGCTGCAGCTGGAGCTGGACAGCGGCGCCGTCCTGTTCTCTCCCAACGCCATCTGCCAGTGAGTCCGGGGAGCCCCGGCAGCGCCCCCAGCCCTGCCCCAAAACACCCCCAGAACCTGCCCCGAGCCCTGCCCCAAAGCCACCCTAGAACATGCCCTGATTCCCCGAACACTGCCCCAAAGCCTCCCAAACCTCCAGAACCTGCTCTGACACCCCCTTTTCCCCCTATGCCCCCATGCATGCCCCAAAGCCCCCCAAACCTCCCTCAAACCCCCAGAACCTGCCCCGACCCCCCTTATCCCCGGACCCCCCCAGCCCTGCCCCAAAACCACCCCAAATCTCCCCCAGAACCTGCCCCGACCCCCCCTGATCCCCCTACCCCCCCGTGCATGCCCCAGAGCCACCCCGAGCCTCCCCCGAACCCCTCTGGACCTGCCCAGACCCCCTCTTATCCCCAGACCCCCCCTTCCCTCCCCCAGGTATTTTTACCTGTGCCGGGGGGAGGAGCCCACCGACCTCACCACGCAGTGGCTGGAATGGGAGGCCACGGAGCTGCAGGTGAGAGACCCCGGTGTGTCCCTGCTGTGTCCCCGGTGTGTCCCCGGTGTGTCCCTGCTGCGTCCTCGATGTGCCCCCGGTGTGTCCCCGGTGTGCCCCTGCTGTGTCCTCGATGTGTCCCCGGTGTGACCCCAGTGTGTCCCTGCTGTGTCCTCGATGTGCCCCCGGTGTGACCCCAGTGTGTCCCTGCTGTGTCCTCGATGTGCCCCCGGTGTGTCCCCGGTGTGCCCCTGCTGTGTCCTCGATGTGCCCCCGGTGTGCCCCTGCTGTGTCCTCGATGTGCCCCCGGTGTGTCCCCGGTGTGTCCCTGCTGTGTCCTCGATGTGTCCCCGGTGTGACCCCGGTGTGCCCCTGCTGTGTCCTCGATGTGCCCCCGGTGTGCCCCCAGTGCTCGGCTCCCCGTCCCCCTGATGTGACCCCCGAGGTGTCCCCAAGGTTCTGTGCTGCCCTCTCCCCCCAGTGTGACCCCACTGTTCCCCCGGGGCTCCATGCTCCCTGTCCCCCCCGTGTCCCCTGGTGTGACCCCGCTGTGTCCCCGAGGCTCTGTGCTCCCTGTCCTCCCCGATGTGACCCTACTGTCCCCCGCTGTCCCCCGCTGTCATCCCACTCTGTTGCCCTGGTGTGACCCCACTGTGTCCCCTTATGTGACCCTGCTGTGTCCCCGATGTGACCCCACTGTCCCCCTGCAATGTGACCCTGTTATGTTCCCGCTGTGCCCCCTAGTGTGACCCCGTTATGTCCCAGGTGTGACCCCATTATGTCCCCACTGTCCCCTGCTGTGTCCCCACGATGTGACCCCATTATGTCCCCACTGTCCCTGATATGTCCCCCTGGTGTGACCCTGTTATGTCCCCACTGTGTCCCCTGGTGTGACCCCGTGTTATGGGCCAGCAGCTGTCCCTGCTGTGCCCCTCAATGTGACCCCATTATGTCCCGCTGTGTCTCACGATGTGACCCCGTTATGTCCCCGCTGTCCCCGCTGTGTCCCACAATGTGACCCCATTATGTCCCCGCTGTGTCCCACGATGTGACCCCGTTATGTCCCCATAATGTGACCCCGTTATGTCCCCGCTATCCCCGCTGTGCCCCTCAATGTGACCCCATTATGTCCCCTCCGTGTCCCCTGGTGTGACTCCGTTATGTCCCCTCTGTGTCCCTATGATGTGACCCCGTTATGTCCCCACTGTGCCCCACAATGTGACCCCGTTATGTCCCCACGATGTGACCCCATTATGTCCCCTGTGTGTCCCCAGCCGGCGGTGGCCGCTGCCCTGTACCTGCGGCTGGTTCAGGGCCGGGCGGGCCCCGAGGCCCTGGGGCTCCTGCAGCCCCTCCTGGCTCACCTGGAGCAGCACCTGGCCCGGAGCGGCACCTCCCACCTGGCGGGGGTGAGTGAGGGCGTGGGGATGGGCGCGCTGCCACCTGCGGGACAGGGCTGGCCCCAGGTGTGGCCCCAGGTGTGTCCCCAGGTGTGTCCCCAGCCCTGTCCCCAGCCCTGTCCCCAGGTGTGCCTGAGGAGGGGAGGGTGGGACACTGCTGACCCTGGGGTGGAAAACGGCCCCAGTGCCTCCCAGTCCCTCCCAGTGCCACCCTGCAGCTCCCAGTGCTGCCTTCACCTGGCAGCACCTCCCAGTGTCCCCAGTTTGTCCCAGCTGGTCACACTCCCAGTGCCTCCCAGTGTCTCCAGTTCACACTCCCAGTGCCTCCCAGTGCCCCCAGTTCACTCTCCCAGTCCCTCCCAGTGCCCCAGTTCACACTCCCAGTGCCTCCCAGTGCCTCCCAGTGCCCCCAGTTCACTCTCCCAGTGCCTCCCAGTGCATCTCAGTGCCCCAGTTCACTCTCCCAGTCCCTCCCAGTGCCCCCAGTACACACTCCCAGTACTCCCAGTGTCCCAGTTCACTCTCCCAGTTCCTCCCAGTGCCCCCAGTTCACACTCCCAGTCCCTCCCAGTACTCCCAGTTCACACTCCCAGTCCCTCCCAGTACTCCCAGTTCACCCTCCCAGTCCCTCCCAGTACTCCCAGTTCACACTCCCAGTTCACACTCCCAGTTCCTCCCAGTCCCCCCAGTGCCCCCAGTGCCCTCCATGTCCCTGTGTCCCCAGGACGCCGCCTCGGTGGCTGACGTGGTGGTGTGGGGCAGCCTGTTCCCAGTGCTCCAGGACCAGACCAGTCTGCCCAGTAAGAGCGGCCGGGGGGGGCTCTGGGGGCGCGGGGGGGTCCGTGCCGGGCCGGGCTGACCCCCCCATGTCCCCCCCTGTGTCCCCCCTGCCCAGGTGAGCTGCAGGTGCTGCGCTCCTGGTTCGGGGCCGTGTCGGCGTCGGAGCCGTGCCGGGCGGCGGCCGCGCTGCTGCCGGAGGCGCTGCGGGAGCTCCGGGGACACCTGGCCCAGCACCCCCCGCACCTGCCCGGGCCCCCCCGCGAGCCCCAGGTGCGGCCCCGCGCCGGGGGGGAGGGCGGGGCGCAGGTGGGCGCGGCCCCCCTCACCTGGTGCCCGCAGCAGGACGAGGAGAGCCCCGAGCGGGCGCTGACCGACGACGACATCGCGGCCGCCGTGGAGATCTGGGCACGGGGCCCCGCGGCGCTGCCGCCGCCCCGGGAGCCACAGACACCTGTGTGAGTGAGGGGGGACAGGTGTGGGACACCTGACACCCAGGGGGCACTCACCTGTGTGAGTGAGGGGGGACAGGTGTGGGACACCTGGCACCCAGGGGGTGCTCACCTGTGGGAGTGAGGGGGGACAGGTGTGACACCTGGCACCCAGGGGACACTTACCTGTGGGAGTGAGAGGGGACAGGTGTGACACCTGACACCCAGGGGACACCTGTGTGAGTGAGGGGGGACAGGTGTGGGACAGGTGTGACACCTGGCACCCAGGGGACACTCACCTGTGTGAGTGAGGGGGGACAGGTGTGATACCTGACACCCAGGGGACACTCACCTGTGTGAGTGAGGGGGGACAGGTGTGACACCTGGCACCCAGGGGGTGCTCACCTGTGTGAGTGAGGGGGGACAGGTGTGACACAGGTGTGACACCTGACACCCAGGGGACACTCACCTGTGTGAGTGCGGGGGGACAGGTGTGACACCTGGCATCCAGGGGACACTCACCTGTGGGAGTGAGAGGGGACAGGTGTGGGACAGGTGTGACACTTGACAGCCAGGGGGTGCTCACCTGTGGGAGTGAGGGGGGACAAGTGTGGGGCAGGTGTGCCCAGGTGGCACTCACTCACCTGTGTGAGTGTGTGCACAGGGGGCACTCACCTGTCTGAGTGAGGGACTGTGTGCCCAGGTGGCACTCACCTGTGTGAGTGCCCAGGGGTGTGTGGACAGGGGGACGCTGCCCTGACGCCTCCTCCTGGCCAGGTTACCTGTGGCAGGTGAGCGGAACGTGCTGATCACCAGCGCCCTGCCCTACGTCAACAACGTCCCTCACCTGGGCAACATCATCGGCTGCGTGCTCAGCGCCGACACCTTCGCCAGGTGAGCCTGCGGGACCCCGGCTGGGGCTGCACAGGGGGGACAGGTGTGAGCACCTGGGGGCTGTGCTGTGTGAACACCTGCACAGGTGTGAACACCTGGGGGGCTGTGCTGTGTGAACACCTGTCCAGGTGGGACAGGTGTGCATCTTGGGGGCTGTGCTGCCTGCACAGGTGTTACAGGTGTCCTTGCCCAGGTGTTACAGGTGTTACAGGTGTCCATACCCAGGTGTTACAGGTGTCCATGCCCAGGTGTTACAGGTGTCCTTGCCCAGGTGTTACAGGTGTTACAGGTGTCCATGCCCAGGTGTTACAGGTGTTACAGGTGTCCTTGCCCAGGTGTTACAGGTGTCCTTGCAGCTGTCACAGCTGTCCACACACATGCTCATGCTCAGATATTGCAGGTGCCTCTGCAGGTGTGACACATGTGCCCTGCAGGTGTCACAGGTGCTCATGCCCAGGTGTCACAGGTGCCCCCACAGCTGTGACAGCTGCCCACACACAGGTGTGACAGGTACTCAACACCAGGTGTGCCAGGTCCCCCAGAGGTGTGCCAGGCGCTGAGGCCCACGTGTGCCTGGTGCTGAGCTGCAGGTGTGCCAGGTGTGCCCATGCTGAGCCCAGGTGTGCCAGCTGCTGAGCCCCAGGTATGCCAGGTGCTGAGCCCCAGGTGTGCGAGGTGTGCCCAGTCCTGAGGCCAGGTGTGCCTGGTGCTCTGTGTCCCCTGCTGAGTCCCAGCTGTGCCCATGCTGAGCCCAGGTGTGCCTGGCAGTGAGCTCAGGTGTGCCAGCCGTGCCTGTGCTGAGCAGGTGTGCGCAGGTACTGAGCCCAGGTGTGCCCATGCTGAGTGCAGGTGTGCCAGCTGTGCCCGTGCTGAGCCCAGCCGTGCCCGCCATGCCCATGCTGAGCGCAGGTGTACCCAGCACAGAGCGCAGGTGTGCCAGGTGTGCCCGGGCCTGAGCCCAGGTGTGCGCAGTTTCTGAGCGCAGTTGTGCCAGGTGTGTGCAGTTTCTGAGCCCAGGTGTGCCCAGCACTGAGCCCAGGTGTGCCAGGTGTGCCCGGCACTGAGCCCAGGTGTGCCAGGTGTGCCCAGTTTCTGAGCCCAGGTGTGCCCGGCCCTGAGCCCAGGTGTGCCAGGTGTGCCAGGTGTGCCCGGCCCTGAGCCCAGGTGTGGTGCCAGGTGTGCCAGGTGTGTCAGGTGTGCCCGGCCCTGAGCCCAGGTGTGCCCGGCCCTGAGCCCAGGTGTGCCAGGTGTGCCCAGCCCTGAGCCCAGGTGTGCCAGGTGTGCCCGGCCCTGAGCCCAGGTGTGGTGCCAGGTGTGCCAGGTGTGCCCGGCCCTGAGCCCAGGTGTGGTGCCAGGTGTGCCAGGTGTGCCCAGCCCTGAGCCCAGGTGTGCCAGGTGTGCCCGGCCCTGAGCCCAGGTGTGCCAGGTGTGCCCAGCCCTGAGCCCAGGTGTGCGCAGGTACAGCCGGCTGCGGCGCTGGAACACGCTGTTCGTGTGCGGCACGGACGAGTACGGCACGGCCACGGAGACGCGGGCGCTGCAGGAGGGGCTGAGCCCCCGCGAGCTCTGCGACCGCTACCACGCCCTGCACGCCGACATCTACGCCTGGTTCCGCATCTCCTTCGACCACTTCGGCCGCACCACCACGCCCCAGCAGACCAGGTGAGAGCCTAAGGGCCAGGTGGGCACCCAGATCAGGTGAGTCCTAGCGGGCCAGGTGAGTGCCTAGACCAGGTGAGCCCCCCAGACCAGGTGAGCTCCTAAGGGCCAGATGAGCCCCTGTGGGCCAGGTGAGCCCCCAGACCAGGTGAGCCCCCAGACCAGGTCAGCCTCAGCAGACCAGGTGAGAGCCTAAGGGCCAGGTGAGGCCCAGCAGGGCAGATGAGCCCCTGAGGGCCAGGTGAGCTCCTAGACCAGGTGAGCCCCCAAACCAGGTGAGTGCCTAGACCAGGTGAGCCCCAGCAGGCCAGGTGAGCCCCCAGACCAGGTGAGCCCTTACAGGCCAGGTGAGGCCCTAGACCAGGTCAGCCTCAGCAGACCAGGTGAGCTCCTAAGGGCCTGGTGAGCCCCTCTGGGCCAGGTGAGCCCCCAGACCAGGTGACCCATTTTGACCAGGTGAGCCCCACCTGTCCTGGGGGTACCTGTGCCAACGCGCTCTCCCTTCCCTGGGCCAGGATTGCCCAGGACATCTTCCAGCGGCTGCTGGCGCGGGGCTTCCTGCTGCAGGACACGCTGGAGCAGCTCAGGTGCGAGAGCTGCGGGCGCTACCTGGCCGATCGCTTCGTGGAGGGCACCTGCCCCTTCTGCGCCTACGCCGAGGCCCGCGGGGACCAGTGCGACAGGTGCGGGAAGCTCATCAACGCCGTGGAGCTGCAGGTGCGCGGCAGCCCGGGACCCCCGCGCCACCTGTGGGGACCCTGTGACCTTTGGGGACACTGTGACCTTTGGGGATCCCCCACACCACCTGCGGGGACCCCCCCTCACCTTTTGGGACCCCCCAGCTCCACCTTTTGGGACCCCCCAGCTCCACCTGTGGGGATCCTCTGACCTTTGGGGATCCCCCACACCACCTGTGGGGATGCTCTCACCTGTGTGCACCTCCCTAACTCACCCTTGGTCTTCCCCTCTCACTCTGGGTAACACCCCTTGCCCCACTTGCAGGGATCCCCCACGCCACCTGTGGGGACCCTGTGACCTTTGGGGACCCCCACTCCACTTGTGGGGACCCCCCACTTCCCCTCACCTGTGTGGACATCCTTAACTCACCCTGGGCCCTCACCTCCCCCTTTCGCCCCTTGCTCCACCTGTGGGGATCCCCACTCCACCTGTGGGGACCCCCCTCACTCCCCCTGAGCCTTCTCCTCCTGCTCTCGCCCCTTGCCCCACCTGTGAGGACCCCCCATTTCCCCTCACCTGTGTGCACCTCCCTCGATTGCCCTGAGGCCTTCCCTTCCCACTTTACTCCTTGCCCCACCTGTGGGGACCCCCTCACCTTTGGGGACCTCCCTCACTTGCCCTGGGCCCTCCCCTCCCACTTTCGGTAACACCCCTTGCTCCAGGTGGGGACCCCCCAGCTCCACCTGTGGGGACACCACTCCCCTCACCTGTGGGCCCCCACTCCCCTCACCTTTGGGGACCCCCACTCCCCTCACCTGTGGGGACACCACTCCCCTCACCTGTGGGCCCCCACTCCCCTCACCTGTGGGCCCCCACTCCTCTCAACCTGTGGGGACCCCACTCCCCTCACCTGTGGGCCCCCACTCCCCTCACCTGTAGGCCCCCACTCCCCTCACCTGTGGAGACCCCCACTCCCCTCACCTGTGGGCCCCCACTCCCCTCACCTGTGGGGACCCCCACTCCCCTCACCTGTGGCCCCCACTCCCCTCACCTGTGGGGACCCCCACTCCCCTCACCTGTGGGCCCCCACTCCCCTCACCTGTGGGCCCCCCCACACTGGGGCCCCCCCGTTTTCCCCCAGAACCCCCAGTGCAAGCTCTGCCGTGGGACCCCGGTGGTGACGCCCACCCAGCACCTGTTCCTGGACCTGCCCAAGGTGAGCAGCACCCAGGGGTGCAGTGAGGTGGGGCCGGGGCCCTGCAGGGTGCCCAGGTGTCCCACCCGTGTGTCCCCCACAGCTGGAGGGGCAGCTGGAGGCGTGGCTGGAGCGCACCTGGGCCGCAGGTGAGTGGACGGCCAACGCGCGGCACATCACGCGCACCTGGCTGCGCGACGGCCTCAAACCGCGCTGCATCACCCGCGACCTCACCTGGGGCACCCCCGTGCCCCTCGACGGCTTCCGGGACAAGGTGGGTCCCCCCCCCTGTGCCCCTGCTGGGCCCTCCCTGCCGGGCTCACCTGCTCAGGTATTTCCCGCCCTCCCCCAGGTGTTCTACGTGTGGTTCGACGCTCCCATCGGGTACCTGTCCATCACTGCCACCTACACCGAGCACTGGGAGCGCTGGTGGAAGAACCCCCAGCAGGTGGGAGGAGCCAGGTGATGGTGCAGGTGGGGACAGAGCAGGACACCTGGCTGACACCTGCACCTGTCCCCGTTACCTGCCAGGTGGAGCTCTACAACTTCATGGCCAAGGACAACGTCCCCTTCCACAGCGTGGTGTTCCCCTGCTCGCTGCTGGGCGCCGACGACAACTACACCCTGGTGAATCACCTGATCGCCACAGGTACGGCCAGGTGGGGGTGAGGGGTCCCAGGGGTGGGGGAGCCCCAGGTGTGGGGAGACCCAGGTGTGATGGGTCCCCAGGGGAGACCCGGGTGTTGGGGAGCCCCAGGTGTTGGGGAGCCCCAGGTGTGATGGGTCCCCAAGGGAGACCCAGGTGTTGGGGAGAACCAGCTGGGGTGGGTCCTCAGGTGTTGGGGAGTGTGATGGTGTTTGCAGGGGCCCGAGGATGTTTCAGAAGGCTTGGTTTATTATTTTATGATATATATTATATTAAAAAAAATGTATGTTAAAACTTTACTAAAGGAATAGAAGAAAGGATTTCATCAGAAGGCTGGCTAAGAATAGAAAAAGAAAGAATGAATAACAAAGGCTTGTGGCTCAGACAGAGAGCCCGAGCCAGCTGGGCTGTGATTGGCCATTAATTAGAAACAACCACATGAGCCCAATCCCAGATGCACCTGTTGCATTCCACAGCAGCAGATAACCATTGGTTACATTTTGTTCCTGAGGCCTCTCAGCTTCTCAGGAGGAAAAATCCTAAGGAAAGGATTTTTCAGAAAATATCATGGCTACAGAGGAGCCCTAGCTAGCTGGGAGGGGTCCCCAGGTGTGAAGGGTCCCTAGGGGAGACCCAGCTGTTGGGGAGCCCCAGCTAGGAGGGGTCCCCAGGTGTGTGGGGTCCCCAGGTGTGAGGATCCCCAGGTGTGGGGGTCCCCAGGTGTGAGGATCCCCAGGTGTGGGGGGTCCCCAGGTGTTGGGGATCCCCAGCAGGGAGGGGTCCCCAGGTGCAGAGGAGCCCCAGGTGTTGGGGGTCCCCAGGTGTGAGGGATCCCCAGGTGTGGGGGTCCCCAGGTGTTGAGGATCCCCAGGTGTTGAGGATCCCCAGGTGTGAGGGATCCCCAGGTGTGAGGGGTCCCCAGGTGTTGGGGGTTCCCAGGTGTGAAGGATCCCCAGGTGTGGGGGGGTCCCCAGGTGTGAAGGATCCCCAGGTGTGGGGGATCCCCAGGTGTGAAGGATCCCCAGGTGTGAGGGATCCCCAGGTGTGAGGGGTCCCCAGGTGTTGAGGATCCCCAGGTGTGAGGGATCCCCAGGTGTGAGGGGTCCCCAGGTGTGAAGGATCCCCAGGTATGGGGGCTCCCCGCTCCCCCTGCCATGCCTGGGGCCATCTCCTGCCTGGGAGGGCCCAGCCCCCAGGTGGGTGCTCACCTGTCCCAGAGTACCTGAACTACGAGGACGGGAAGTTCTCCAAGAGCCGGGGCGTGGGCGTGTTCGGGGACATGGCCAAGGACACCGGGATCCCGGCCGACGTCTGGCGCTTCTACCTGCTCTACCTGCGGCCTGAGGGCCAGGACAGCGCCTTCTCCTGGGCCGACCTCATGCTCAAGAACAACTCCGAGCTGCTCAACAACCTGGGCAACTTCATCAACAGGTGAGGGACGCTGCTGGGGAGAGGGCTGGGCCACAGCTCTGCTCACACCTGTCCCCAGGCTCTGCTCACACCTGTCCCCAAACTGTCCCTGGGCTGTGCTCACACCTCTCCCCAAACTGTCCCCAGACTGTGCTCACACCTGTCCCCAAGCTGTCCCTGGGCTGTGCTCACACCTGTCCCTGGGCTGTGCTCACACCTGTCCCCAACCTCTCCCCAGGCTGTGCCCACTCCTGTCCCCAAGCTCTGCTCACACCTGTCCCTGGCTGTGCTCACACCTGTCCCCATCCCACACCTGTCCCCACCCGTCCCAGGGCTGTGCTCACACCTGTAACCCCTGTCCCCGGGCTATGCTCACCCCTGTCCCTGGCTGTGCTCACACCTGTCCCCACCTGTGCCCCCTGTGCCAGGGCTGGCATGTTCGTGTGCAAGTTCTTCGGGGGCACCGTGCCGGCCATGGCGCTCACGGCCGAGGACCAGCGGCTGCTGGCGCGGGTCACGCTGGAGATGCGCCAGTACCACCAGCTGATGGAGAGAGTCCGGTGGGTCCTGGGGGTCCCAGAGCCCAGGGGGGGTGCAGAGCCTGCCCTGCAGGTGCTCAGCCCCACCTGTGCCCCACCTGTGCCCACCTGTGCCCCCCCAGGCTCCGTGATGCGCTCAGGTGCGTGCTCGGCATCTCCCGCCACGGCAACCAATACATCCAGGTGAACGAGCCCTGGAAACGCATCAAGGGAGACGAGAGGGACAGGTAGGGATGGATGGATGGAGGGAGGGATGGATGATGGATGGATGGATGGATGATGGATGGATGGATGGATGGATGGATGGATGGATGGATGGATGGATGGATGATGGATGGATGGATGGATGATGGATGGATGGATGGATGATGGATGGATGATGGATGGATGGATGGATGATGGATGGATGGAGGGATGATGGATGGATGATGGATGATGGATGGATGGATGATGGATGGATGGATGATGGATGGATGGATGGATGGATGGATGGATGGATGGATGGATGATGGATGGATGATGGATGGATGGATGGATGGATGGATGGATGGATGGATGGATGATGGATGATGGATGGATGATGGATGGATGGATGGATGATGGATGGATGGGTGGATGGATGAATGGATGATGGATGATGGATGGATGGATGATGGATGGATGATGGATGGATGGATGATGGATGGATGGATGATGGATGGATGGATGATGGATGGATGATGAATGGATGATGGATGGATGGGGCACTTGGGGACAGGGAGGGGGCACAGCTGGGCATTGGGGGCACTGGAGGAGGGCACAGCCACGAAGGGCAACTGGGGGTACCATGGAGGGGTCCCCACTCCTGGCTCTTGTCAGGGTGGGGCTGGCACTGGTGGGGGGCACAGGGCAGGCATGGAGTGAAGCCAGGAGCTGGGGGGACACGGGAAGGTCCCTGGCCACAGGCACTGACCAGGGAGGGGGGCGAGGGTGGGACACAGGGGGCACAAGGGGCACTGAGGTGTCCCCCCAGGCAGCACACAGACACAGGGCCTTGGGGTCACTGAGCAGGGGGGGTCACAGAGGTGTCACAGAGGTGTCAGTGAGCAGGGAGGGCACAGGACACAGGGGTCACTGTGCAGGGAGGGTCACAGAGGTGTCACTGAGCTGTCCCCACCCCAGGCAGTGCAGTACACGGGGGTCACTGAGCAGGGAGGGCGCAGGACACGGGGGTCACCGATCTGGGAGGGTCACAGAGGTGTCACCGAGCTGTCCCCACTGCAGGCAGCGCGCAGGGACGGTGACGGGCGTGGCTGTGAACCTGGCGGCCGCTCTGGCCGCGCTGCTCCAGCCCTTCGTGCCCGGGGTCAGCGCCGCCATCCAGGGCCAGCTCCGCATCCCCCCCGAGCGCTGCGGCCTCGGGCCCGGCCTCACCTGCACCCTGCCCGCCGGGCACCGCGTTGGCACGGTACGGCACGGCCCGGGAGGGCAGCCCGGACCCCGGGGAGGGCAGGGCAGGCCCTGCCTGGGGGGGATCCCCAGGTGCTGCCCCCCAGGTGTGACCCCTCTGTCCCTGCTGGCACCAGGTGAGCCCCCTGTTCCAGAAGCTGGAGCCTGAGCAGGTGGAAGCCCTGCGGCAGCGCTTCGGGGGCGGGCAGGTGAGTGGGGGCTCAGGTGCCCCCCCCCAAAGCTCCCCCATTTCGGGCACCTGCAGCCCCACCCCCCACCCCTCCCCTCCCCATTCCCAGTCCAAAGGTGTTGCTGTAGAGCCCCAGGTAACTCCTGGTGCTGCCCCAGGTGAGCTGCACCTGCCTGGAATAGCAGTGACAGGAGCTTCCCCCCATCTCTTCCTCTTCCAGGCCAAAGAGCCTCCCCCGGCCTCAGCCCCCCCTCCAGCCCCAGCCCCCAACACCTCTGTGGCTCCAGGTGACCCCAAACTGATCCAGGAGCTGACGGAGCAGGTGACCAAGCAGGTGAGGGGGCACAGGGCATGGGGCACACACTGCCATGCCTTTAACCCCCAAATCCTCATCACACCTTCCAATCCTTCCTCCCACCTGTCCAGGGCAACCTGGTGAGGCAGCTGAAGGCTGCCCAGGTGGAGAAGGCCCAGGTGAACGCCCAGGTGGCCAAACTGCTGGAGCTGAAGCAGCAGCTGGCGCTGGCCGAAGGCCGCAGCCCCGAGGTGCCCAAGGGCAAGCGGAAGAAGTAGCCCCAGTACCCAGACCGGGACATCCCGAGGAGCGGCCCCAGCACCTCCAGTAACCAAACTGGGCCGTGCTGGGTGTGGTTGGATGTGTGTAATAAACGACGAGAGCTGTACAACGGCGTGGAGCAGCTGCATCCACTTGTCTGTCCGTAATGTCCATCTGTCCATGGGGCTGCCCCCGCAGTCCGTGGGGCAGCAGAGTCCTTGTCCCGCTGTCGCTGTGCCCGGTGCGTGTCCCGGGGCAGCCGCTACACCTGGCGCAGGTTGACGATGCGGTCGATGAGCGCGGCCCGGGTGCGCTGCACCTCCGCGCTCAGCCGCTGGATCTCGGCGCGGAGCCGCTCGTTGTGCGCCGTCAGCTCCCGCACCCGCCGCTCCCCGTCCCGCTGCCGGGGGGCCCCGGCGCCGCCGCGCCGCTTCCTCCGCGCCCCCCGCGCTTTCTCCTCCTCCTCTTCCTCCTCCGCCTCCTCGGCGGGGCCCGGCCGGGCCGGGGCGCTCCCGCCGGGGGCCGCGGCCGGGGCTTCCTCCGGAGCCGCTCCCTCCGGCCCCAGCAGCTGCAGCAGCTCCTCGGCCAGAGCCAGGTCCAGCCCGCAGCCGCCCGGGCCCGGCTCCTCCTGCGGACAGAGCGGAACCGGGGCCGGTGATGGATGCAGGGGGAACCGCGCCCGCCGCCCCGGGGGCGCTGCCGGCCCCGCGCTCACCTGCTCGGGCCCCCAGGCGGGGGCGGCCCCGGGGGGCTCCGCTGCCAGCACCTCCTGCAGGTCCTGGTACCACCCGTCCAGCTCCCAGCCGGGGGGGCCGCCCGGCCCCCACAACCCCTCGGCCGCCATCGTCACCTCGGGCCCGGCGCGGGCTGCGGGGGGGACGGGAAGGGAGTGAGGGGTGACCCGGGCGGGACCCCCGATGCCCCGGACACAAAGGGGGTTGTGCGTGGCGGGGGTGGCCCCTTACCTGCTCTCAGGTGTGGTGGTCGGCGAGGACGCACTTTCTCCTCGATGCCTGGGGAAGGAGGAGGGGGTGCTCTTAGGAACGGTGACCCCCGAGCGGGGGCTCGCCGGGGCTCGGGGCCCCCGTCCCGTCCCGGGACCGAGCGGAAACCCTCGGCCAGCGCCCCCCGCGCCCTCCCCGCACCTTCCTGGGTGGTCCCGGCTCCCCCCGGCCCCGCTCCGCTCGCTGCCCCCGGTTCATCCTCGTCCGCATCGTCCCGCGCTGCGCCCCGCCCCCCGCGCCGCGCCGCTTTAAGGGCACCATGACGCAACGCTCGCGCCGGAGACAGCCAATGGGCGCGCGGGAGCCGTGACTGGCAGGAGAGCACCAACCAATGGGAGTGCGGCGGGGGCGGGACGAGCGGCACAGCCCAGCGCGAGGGAGGGGCGCGCGGGGAGTCACGCGGGGATGATGCAATGGCGGGAAATGGGCCACGCCCCCCGGCGGGCACGGGGCGAGGGGCGGGGCTTGTCGGGAATGGGCGGGGGTTATGGGAGTGGGCGGGGCCTCGGTGCCACCGGGTCTCGTTCCCCCCCGCCGGGATTAACGGGAGGGGGAAAGGGAGGGGGGGTCTCAGGCCCCCCACCCCCTCCCCTTCACTGCGCGTGGGGGGCACCGGGCGAGGGGACACTGGGGGTTCCGGAGCTGGGAGGGGCTGGGGGCACCCGTGGGGGCAGAACTGGCGCCATTGGGGGGCTCCGGCTGTGGGTGGGGGCTGCAGGACCCGTGCAAGGGCTGGGGACACACCCGGGACCCCTCTCCTGTCTATGGGGTCCAGCCATCCCCAGCCCCTCATCCCTGTGGGGTCCCACAGGTTTCCCCCCGTGGCATCCCCCCAGTCCCAGCACTGCCCACCCCCCCCGTGTCCCCCCAATCCCAGCACTGCCCACCCCCTGTTTGGGGGGCCCTGCTCCTGCCCCCCACCACAGACACCGACACACACACACTGGGAGCTGAGCTGTTTATTGGGGTACAGGGGGACCCCACGGTGGGGAGGGAGCAGGGGGGCAGGGAGGACCCCCAGGGGACTGAGGGGGCAGAGGATGGGGGGGCTGAGCCAGGGTATTTACAAGCAGCAGCTGGGACCTGCGGGGGGGGCACAGGGCCCAGGGGTCCTGGGGGGCACGGGGGGGTCCTCAGAGGAGCCCCGGGGGGGGTCCTGGGGTCTGGTCACTTCTGCAGCCGCTTGATGCGGGCATCGATGTCGGCAAAGTTGTCCTCGACGATGGCCAGGTTGTCCTTCATGGTCTTCTGCACCTGGGGGGGGAATGGGGGCGTGGGGGTGAGTGGGGATGGGGTGGGGATGATGGGGGGCACGTGGGGATGGATGATGGGGCAGGGGGGGATGGGGTGATGGGGCAAGGGGGGCAGGTAGAGATGGGGTGATGGGGGTCACTGGAAATGGGGTGATGGGGGTCACTGGGGATGGGGTGATGGGAGCAGTGGGGATGGGGTGATAGGGTCAGTGGGGTGGGGATGATGGGGGCCACGTGGGGATGGGGTGATGGGGCAGGGTGGATGGCGGCAGTGGGGATGGGGTGATGGGGGCAGTGGGGATGGGGTCACTGGGGATGGGGTGATGGGGGCAGTGGGGATGGGGTGATGGGGTCACTGGAAATGGGGTGCTGGGGGCAGTGGGGATGGGGTCACTGGAAATGGGGTGCTGGGGACAGTGGGATGGGGTGATGGGGGCAGTGGGATGGGGTGATGGGGTCAGTGGGGATGGGGTCACTGGGGATAGGGTGATGGGGTCACTGGGGATGGGGTGCTGGGGGCAGTGGGGATGGGGTGATGGGGTCACTGGGGATGGGGTGCTGGGGGCAGTGGGGGGCCAGGGGTCCCACCTCAGCCAGCAGCACCGCGTTGTCCTTGAGAGCCCCCGCGATCTCCTGCTGTGTCGTGTCCAGGTGCACCAGCACCTGCCCGAACTGGGTGGCTGGAGATGGACACACCTGAGTGCTGGGGAGGACAGGCAGTGACCCCCACCCAGTGTCCCCCAGCCCCCCCAGCCCTCACCTTGCTCGTGCAGGTCCCTCAGGGTCACCAGGCGCTGCACCACGTCGGGCAGGGCGCTGGCCACGGCGTCCCAGCTCTGCAGGGTCTCGTACAGCTGGTGGATCTGGGGGGCAGCAGGGGGGCTCAGCACAGCCTGGGGGGGCTTTTCTGGATCCCCCCCAGCCTCTGGGCCCCCCAGCCCATACCTTGCTCTGGGTGTCAGCGTCCTGCACCGTGGCCTTGTGCTTGGCGATCTCGTTCACCTTGCCCAGGACGCTCTGGGGTGGGGGAGACAGAAACCCCAAATCCAGCAGTGGGCCCCAAACCCAGCAACGTCTCCCAATTCCAGCAGTGCCCCCCAGCTCCCCTCACCTGCAGCCGAGCCTCCACCTGGTCCAGCACAGCCACATCCAGAACATTCACCTTGGCCTGCAGCACCTGCACCGTGTCCTGGGGAGGGGGGGCAGGTGAGGGGGGGAACAGCAGCCCCCCCAAAGCGCTGGGGGGAACAGGGGCTCCCCCAAACCCCCCTTGCCCCACTCACCATGAGGCTGGAGCCCTTCAGCCCCACCAGCAGTGGGTTCTGTGGGGGGAAACGGTGTCAGTGGGGCCAGATGAAGGACGGGGGTAGGAAAGTGGCAGGAGGGAGGAGGCAGGGCAGCCCCCCCTCCCCTGGGCACCCCCTGGGCACTGCCCTGGGCACTCACCTGGGCACCCCCCTGGGCACTCACCTGGCTGTCAGGCTCACACCTCATGGCCGCCTCCAGCTGTGCCAGGCGCTTCTCCAGCTCCGACACCTGCGGGGTTTGGGGTGAGGCGCTGGGGCTGCAGTGCAGGGCCGGGTGCCAGGTGTGGTCCCCCCGCTGTGGGAGCAGCAGCCCCCGCTCACCTTGGCAGACTGGGCAAACTGGTCCTGCTCCGGCCTCCAGTAGAGCTCGAAGGTGACAGCATCGCCGGCAGGGGGCGTGGCCCGCGCGGGGCCCTTGCCCGGGGTGGCTTTGCTGCACTTGGCCACCTCCAGCTGCTGCAGCAGCCGCCTGGGGACAGCAGGGAGGGGACAGGGTGGGCACAGGGACAGGGCAAGGAGGGGACAAGCTGTCCCAGCCCACGGGGACACTGCCGTGCCCCCCCGGGGTTGTGTCCCCCACTCACTTGGCCAGGGCACCCTCAGGATCAGCGAAGTCCACGGCGGCACCGGGGCCCAGAACCTTCTCCAGGTGGGAGCTGAGCAGCTGCTGCTTCAGCACCTCCACCTGCCTGGCCAGGGCCATGGGCGTCAGCTCCTCCTCTGCCCCCGACTCCTTCACTGAGCTCTGGGGGACACACGGGGGCCGTGTCACCCCCAGGACACACCCTGGGACAGGTGGGGGCTCACCTGGGGCAGGTAGGGGCTCACCTGCACACACAGGGGCTGTGTCACCCCTGGGACACACCCTGGGACAGGTGGGAGCTCACCTGGATCTGCTCCACGTCCCGGAGCAGCTCCTGCACCTCGTGCTGCAACCGCTGGAATCGCTGCTGCGGCGTCTCCTTGGCACCAAGACCCTCACCCAGCTGGGGGAGAAATGGGTCGGGGGGCTCAGGGGGGGCCAGGGGGCTCACACAGGGTCAGGGGAGCTCATGGGGTGGTGGAGGGGTCATGGTGGTCCAGGGGTCTCAGAGGGGTCAGGGGTGTCACAGAGTCCAGGGGTCTCAGAGGGCTCAGGGGTCTCAGAGGGCTCAGGGGTCTCACAGAGTTCAGGGGTCTCAGAGGGGTCAGGGGTCTCAGAGGGCTCAGGGGTCTCAGAGGGGCCCCAGAGGTGCTGGCAGCACCTGGCACCAAGCAGAAGGAGCAGGTGAGGCCTGCAGGGACAGGTCAGAGCAGCCTCAAGTGGCACCTAAGGGGAACCTGACGGGGTCAGTGGGGCAGGGCAGGAGCAGCCCAGGAGAGTCCTGAACCCACAGGGAGAGGGGCTGCACTGGAGCTCATCTTCATCCTCACGGAGCTCCTCATCCTCACTCTCAGAGCTCCCCACCTTCATCCTCATGAAGCTCATCTTCACCCGCATGGAACTCCTCATCCTCACCCACATGAAGCTCCTCATCACCACCCCCATGGATCTCCCCATTTTAGCACCCGCAGAGCTCCTCCTCTTCCTCCTCCCCCGGAGCTCTAAAGCTGTGGGGTGGTTCTGGCTGGTGCTGTGCCCCCCATGGAATGTGGGGGTTTCCTGCCCTTTGCCCAAACCCAGCTGCTCCCAGAGCAAACCCGAGCTGGGCCGGTGTGGGGGGTGATGGCCTGGCCTGACAGTGACGAGGCCAGGGGACACAGCTGTCACCCCCTCCCAGCAGGCCAAGAAGGAGCCAGGTGACCCTTTGGCCCTGGGTGACAGGGACTGCAGCCCACCCTGAGGGTCCTGAGGGAGCAGAGGAACTGGGACAGCCCAGGGAATTGGAGTGACAGAACTTCAGAGTCAGCGAGGGGACAGGCAGGGCTGGGGGGGATACAGAGCCCAGCACCAGCACATGGGGGGTACCCAGGAGAGGCCTGGGGGTCCTGGGGACACCCAGCTGAACATGAGCCAGACAGGGTTACCCTGGGACCCCCGTGTCCCCCCCAGATCCACCCTGGGACCCCCAGCTCCACCCAGGACCTGGTGACCAGCGCTGTCCTGAGCACCCTCGGGGGTCTGCGCTGGGGACAGGGGCTCCCAGCACGGCAGACTGGGATGGACTGGGCAGAGACCAGCACGGCACTGGTGGAGCTGGCCCATGGCTGGGGGCTGCAGACGGTGACCCCGGGGGTCCCAGGGGACCTGTGGCACGCAGGGGTGTCCCAGCACTGCCTGGGGAGGAGGGGGTGCCCCCTGCCCACTCACCATCTCATACTCCCCAGCCTCGTAACCCGTCGTCCGCGTGCGGCCAATGCGGTCAGAGAAATCTGGAGGAGGCAGAGCCGGGTGTGAGCCAGCCCAGCTCGGGGGGCTCGGTGCCCCCTGCCCCCCTGGCCCGTGCCCACCCCCCTGGCCCGTGCCCAGCTCACCCACACCCTCGGTGCCCAGGCGCTTGTCCCGGAACTTCTCGTAGGCAGCGTTGGGGTTGATGATCAGGTGCTCCACGCTGGTGCTGCTCAGCTCCTCCTGCACACGGAGCCACGTCAGGGACAGGGACAGGGAAAGGGACAGGGACTCCCAGACTGCCACCACCTCCCCCAGCACGGACAGGGATGGGGAAAAGGGAGCCCCAGGGCTGCCACCACCCCCAGCACATGGCGTGGGCAGGGCTGGGGGTGCTGCTCCTCCCCAGGACACAGGCCCCCAGGGCAGCCCGGTGAGGGCACTGCTGGCAGGGATGTGACATGTCCCCAAGGGTCCAGGGACATTGCACCCCCCGACTGGCCTGGCCCAGGAGAGGTACCCTCAAGAGTGTTGGAGCCCTGGTGCAGTGTGGGGACATCAGACCCTAGGCTGGCCCAGCGTGGTGACACCGGGCCCTGGTGACACCGGGCCCTGGTGACACTGGGCCCTGGTGACACCGGGTCCTGGGGACACTAGGCCCTGGTGACACTAACCCAGTGACACTGGGCCCTGGTGACACTAACCCGGTGACACTAACCCGGTGACACTGGGCCCTGGTGACACTGGGCCCTGGTGACACCGGGCCCTGGTCTGGCCCAGCCCAGCAGGCAGGGCCCCCCAGAGGTGTTGGGACTCTGAGCCCCTGATCTGGCCCAGCTCAGGGGTCCCCAAGGTTCAGCCTATCCCAAACTGTGGAACATTCCAGCAGCCCCTGGCCAGCACCAGGACCCACTGCTGGTCCCTCCAGGGTGACCCCTGTCCCCGTGGGACTATCACTGTCCCCCAGCTGTGTTCTGGCAGGACAACCTCCTCCCCAGGGTGACCCCCTGGGGCTGTCACTGCCCTCTGGCTGCCTTTGGGGCTCATCAGGGGGGCAGTGGGGGGCATAGGCCCCCAGACCCCCAGGCCAGAGGGCCGTGCCCTGTGCCAGGCAGGGTGGGCACAGCCGGTGTGTCCCTCGGCCCCTGCTGCCATCAAGGGTGTCCCCAGCTCAGCAGGGCTCAGGGGGACCCAAAGGACCCCCGTGTGGCCCTGTGCAGCCCCTGGCTCTGGCCCGGGTGGATCAGGGCCCTGGTTTGCTGCGGGCAGTGAGAGCGGCGGGAGCAGCGCTGGCAGCGTTAGGGGGCTGCGGTGGCTGGCAGCGGGTGACAGTGCCTGAGGGACAGTGACAGTGGCTGGGACACGGGCGCTTACCAGCTCCTGGCGTTTCCCAGAGGTGAGAAAGTCAGAGCAAGGTTAGAGAGGGGAGAGAGAGACAAAATCCGCGTTAGAAGGTCCGGCCCGCGCCCGCCGCCCCCCGAGGGCTGGGGACCCCAGCGGGACAGGGAACCCCACGGGATGGGGACCCCCGAGGGCTGGGGACCCCCGAGGGCCAGGGGCAGTGGGACAGACCCCCGAGGGCAGCTGGGGATGGGGCAGCAGGGCTGTGCCCTGGAGGGGAGCAGGAGGTGACAGAGTTTTGGGGATCACCCCAAACTCCCCTCAGCAGCTCCAGCTCCTGCCCGGGGGAAGCGTGAGTGCAGCCAGGTGCTCCCCCCCAGGACCCCAACACTCAGTGGGACCCCGGGGGAGCCTGGGGGGCTCTGCAGGGCCAGGGGCTGCCCCAGCCCAGCAGCTGCCCCTTGATGCTGGCAGCAGTGAGGGGGCTCAGCACGGCCCCCCCACACCCAGGCAGTGCCCCAGGGCAATGAGACCCAGCCCGGGGGTCCTGGGGGGTCCCGGGGGGTCCCAAGGCCAGGTGGGCAGTGCGGGCAGCAGGCAGAGGATGCAGAGGGCAAGGCAGAGCGGGGGGCAGTGCAGGGCACCCCAAAACCCCCATGCACATGCAGCAGTGCCCCCCCATGCACCCCAAAGCAGGGCCGAGCTTACTTGTGCAAACTGAGTCCAGGCCAGGCGGGAGCGGGGGGGAAGCGGGGGGAGCCCTGGTCAGTTTGGGGGGCTCCCCGAGGGGGAGGAAGGACCCCCCAACACCCCAGAGCTGGTGAAGGGCTCCCCGAGGCAGGGGGGGCTTAGGACCCCCCCATCTGTCACCTCCCACCACAGTAGGGGCCACCTCATGCCTTTGGGCTCAAACCCCTGTTTCAGCCCATCTTGCTGCTCTGGCCCTCACAGGGGGGGGTCTCTCTGCCCCCCTCAGGATTTGGGGGTACCTGGTGTGTCCCTGCTCCGTGCCAGGGACCTGTGCCAATCTCCTGGACCCCAAAAACACCCATGGCACTGACAGCAGAGGGTGGGTGCTTGCACCCCCTGCACCCCCAAGGCCCAGCACCCCCTCACTGGCTCGGGGGGCACGGAGTCACCCCTCGAGCTGTGACCCCGGAACCCCCATTGTCCCCCCCAGCACACCTGGGGGTCCTCTCTGCCATGTGGCCTCAGGGACAGAATCCAGTGTCACCCCCCCGGCCCTGGGGGTCCTTTGGGCCCCTCAGTGATGGAGCTCTGGGTCACTCCCTGCTCTGGGGTCCCCTGAGCCCCACAAGGATGGACCCCCCCTGTCACTCCACAGTGACCCCCTGGGACAATGGCCTCAGCCCAGGCTGGGCACCCACAGTACTCAGAGCAGGTTTAGGGGTCCCCCTTGTTCCCCTCAGGGTGGGGTGGGGGCACTGGCAGCCCCGTTCCTCTTGGGGACAAGGACAGCAAGGACAGGGACAGCCAGCCCGTGTGGGAGGGGGCTGTGTGCTGCTCTCCCCTTCCTGCCCCACAGCACAGGCAGGGGATGGGGGGCCACACTGCAGGGGACACTGTCACTGCAGGGGGACACTGGGGCTGTGGGGGACACTGGGACTGTGGGGGACACTGTCACTGCGCAGGGACACTGTCACTGTGGAGGGGACACTGTCACCATGGAGGGACACTGTCACTGCAGGGGGACACTGTCACTGCAGGGGGACACTGTCACTGTGGAGGGGACACTGTCACCATGGGGGGACACTGTCACTGCAGGGGGACACTGTCACTGCGGGGGACACTGTCACTGTGGAGGGGACACTGTCACTGGGGGGGACACTGTCACTGGGGGGGGACATTGGGATTATGGGGGACACTGTCACCATGGGGGGACACTGTCACGGCAGGGGACACTCACTATGGGGAAACACTGTCAATGTGGGGGGACATTGGAACTGTGGGGGCCACGCTGCAGGGGACACTGTCACTGTGGAGGGGACACTGTCACTGAGTGGGGACACTCACTATGGGGTGATGTGTCACTGCAGGGGACACTGACACTGCAGGGGACACTGTCACCATGAGGGACACTGTCACTGTGGGGGGACACTGGGACTGTGGGGGGACACTCAGTATGGGAGAACACTGTCACTGCAGGGGACACTATCACCGTGGGGGGACACTGAGGACTGTGGGGTGATGTGTCACTGTGGGGCACACTGTCCCCGTGGGGTGCTGTGTCACCGTGCAGGGTGTGCTGCTGCTGGGTGCATGGGGGGCCGGTTCCCTGCCCAGTGCCGGTCCTGGGGGTCCCGGGGGGTTCTGGGGGTCCAGTCCAGCTGCTGCTCCCCCCCAGCCGGGCCTTACCGCCTCAAACTCGGCCTGGTCATCCTCGGGCAGGTCACTGGTCTCGTACACGTCGGGCTCGTTCCGGGCCTGTGGCACCAGGGGCTGGGCTGGGACCCCCAGCTCACCCCCACACCTCATCCCCATGGACATCTCTGATGGGCCACATCTCCCTCTGGACACCCCAATGTCCCCACACCCCTTGCTGACTGCCCCCAAACAAACACCCCAATGTCCCCCAGCACCCCGAGTCACTGCCCCTGTCCCCTGACCTCCCCCAGCTCCCTGTCCCAGCTCCCACAGTCACCCCAAACACACGGGGTGCTCCCACCCCACAGGGATCTGGCTTCACCCCACAGACAGACCCACAGACAGACAGACAGGCCCTCCCTGGCACCCCAAGCCCCCTCCCATTCCTACAGACACCCCAAACGTTGCCAAGGCCCACACCCCACTGAGCCCTCAGCTCACCCCCACATCTTCTCAGAGACCCACAACCCCTCAGATTCCCCAAATCCCCGTGGCTCCCCAGACCCTGTTGGTCACTGCAAGCTCAGACCCCCCAAAACTGACTCAATCCCTGCAGCCCCCCAGACCCCCCAGTGCCCTTGGACCACCTCAGGACCCCGATTCCCCCAATCCCCTCAGATCCCCCCCAAACCACTCAAAACCTCTGCCCCCTGCCAGTGCCTGCAGACCCCTGAGTCCCTGCAGATTCCCCAGGATCCCCTCATCACCCTGAGATACCCCACAGCACCCTCAGATCCACAAATCCCTGCAGATTCCCCCCAAATCCCTGCAGATTCCCCTGGATCCCCTCACCACCCTGAGACACCCCACAGCACCCTCAGATCCCCAAATCCCTGCAGATTCCCCCGGATCCCCTCACCACCCTGAGACACCCCACAGCACCCTCAGATCCCCCTGGCCCACTCGGACCCCTCAGACCCTCTCAGAGCTGCCCTTCTCCCACCTCCCCAGTCCCTCCATGTTCCGCTGGTCCCCTCATGTTCCGAGACCCCCTGGCCCCCTCAGACCCCCTCAGGCCCCCCGGCTCTCCCAGACCCCCAGATCCCCGCAGTTCTCTCATTCTCCTCCAGGGTCCTGACTCCCCCGATCCCCTCAGAGCCCTCAGCACCCCCAGGCCCCTGATCCCCTCAGAGCCCCCTTGATCCCCCAGGCCCCCAATCTCCTCAGAACCCTCAGCACCTCTCAGACCCCCTCGATCCTCCCTGATCCCCCCGGCCCTCCCGACCCTCTCAGCACCCCCAGGCCCCTGATCCCCTCACAGCCCCCCTGATTCCCCCGGCCCTCCCGATCTCCTCAGAGCCCTCAGGACCCCTCAGACCCACCCGATTCCCCCGGCCCTCCCGACCCCATCAGACCCCTCAGCACCCCCAGGCCCCTGATCCCCTCAGCATCCCCAGGTCCCTGATTCCCTCAGACCCCTCAGCATCCCCAGGCCCCTGATTCTCTCAGACCCCTCAGCACCCCCAGGCCCCTGATCCCCTCAGACCCCTCAGCACCCCCAGGCCCCCGATCCCTTCAGACCCCTCTGATCCTCTCAGACCCCCCCGATCCCCTCAGAGCCCTCAGCACCCCTCAGACCCCGCTGATCCCCCCGGCCCTCACGATCCCTCAGAGCCCTCTGCTCTCCCAGGCCCCTGATCCCCTCACACCCCCCCGATCCCCTCACAGCCCTCAGCACTCCCAGGCCCCCGATCCCTTCACACCCCCCATAGCCTCCCACACCCCCTCAGAGCCCCGGCTCCTCCCCGGCCCGGCCCCTCACTCACGATGCCGGGCAGGTCGGCGTATTTGGGGTCGGCCATGGCGGGGGCGGTACTGGAGGCCGGTGTTGGGGGGTCGGTAATGTGGGGGGAGTCAGTAATGGGGGTCGGTGTTGGGGGTCGGTGCAGGGGGGGCCGGTGCCGGGGGGTCCCGGAATGGCCGCGCAGGGCCGGGGCGGGGCCGATCTCGCGAGAGCGGCGCGGGGCGGCGCGAGAGAAGAGAGCGCAGGGGCGGGATGGGGGCGGGGCCTGGCAGGGACGGGGCGGGGCAGGGGCGGGGCCTGTTGGGATGGGGCGGGGCCTGGTGGCGAATAGGGCGGGGCCTGGCGGGGCAGGGCCGGGGGCGGGGCCTGAGCGAGCAGACGGGGCGGGGGCGGCACTGGGGGGACAATGGGGGGACAATGGGGGGGACAGGGGACACACTGACACGGGGAGCACAATGAGGGGACACACGGACACGGAGGGGACAATGAGGAGACAGGGGACACACGGACACGGGGGTGCGACAGGGGACACACGGACACGGAGAGGGGGGACAATGGGGGGACAGAGGACACACGGACACGGGGGGGACACGGGGGTACAAGGGGGACACAGCGGGGGTGAACAAGGGGCGGGGAACGGGGGGAGACACGGGGGGTGACACAGAGGGGAACACACGGCTGGGGGCACACGGGGACACGCATGGGGACACACGTGGGGGGCACAGGGGGATGGGGGGACACGGTGGGGACACGGGGGACACCCGGGCCGGACTCACGGGTGGGGGCACGCACAGGCCGGGTGGCACTGGGGGGCACCATTGGGGTGTCCTGGGCTGTCCCCCATGGCGGGGCTGCCCTTCTCAGCCGCGGGAGACCCCCGGGCTCAGCTCCGGCCCCCCCGGGCTCAGCTCCAGCCCCCCCCGGGCTCAGCTCCAGTCCCCCCCGCCGTGTTTGGGGGTCACCCGCAGGGGGGCCGGGCAGAGCCCCCGCTGTACCGGGGGGGATGAGTCAGGACCGCGGCCTTCCCGCGGGGGGGGGGCACCGAGCAGGGAGGCCGGGGGGGGCTGGCCCCGCTCCCTCTCCCCGTCCGCGCCCCGGGGTCCCGATCCCCGGCCCGTCCTGCTCCCCCCGCCGTGAATCAGCACTTTGGGGGGGCCCGTGCCCGGCGCTGCGCCCCCCCCATAGTCCCGGCCACCTTAAGAGCCGCGGGCGGCTCCACCTTAAGGCGGGGGAGGGGGCGCGGGGGGGCGGCCCCCCCCCCCCCCCCCACCCGCCGGTCCCGGGGCTGCAGTGGCGACAGCAGCGGTCACAGGAGCGGCGACAGCGGCAGCTGCGGAGCGTCAGCCCCGCCCGGCGCCGCCTCCCGCATCCTGCAGCCCCGCGAGCCGCATCCCTGAGCAGCATCCTGCATCCCTGGGTACCACCCGCAGCCCTGGGTACCACCCTGCAGTGCTGAGCGGCATCCTGCATCCCTGAGCAGCATCCTGCGTCCCTGGGTACCACCCCTGAGCAACATCCTGCAGTGCTGAGCGGCATCCTGCATCCTTGGGTACCACCCTGCAGTGCTGAGCAGCATCCTGCATCCTTGGCTACCACCCGGGCAGCATCCTGCATCACTGAGCAACATCCTGCATCTCTGAGCAGCATCCTGCATCCTTGGGTACCACCCCCGAGCAGCATCCTGCATCCTTGGGCAGCATCCTGCATCCCTGGGTACCACCCGGCCAACATCCTGCATCCTTGGGCAGCATCCTGCATCTCTGAGGAGCATCCCGAGCCCTTGGGTACCACCCGGCATCCCTGAGCAGCACCCTGCACCCTCGGGTACCGCTCAGCACCCCCGGGTGCCACCGTGCCCGCCGGTGCCAGCTGTTCCTTAGGCTGTGAGCAGCGCCCCGGGTGACCCCCCCGGCCCGAGCCCCCCCGTGTGGAAGCCCCCCGAGCCCCGGCATGGCCGAGCCCAGCTCCGAGTGCAGCATCAAGGTCCTGTGCCGCTTCCGGCCGCTCAACCAGGCCGAGATCCTGCGGGGGGACAAATTCCTGCCCGTGTTCCAGGGGGACGACAGCGTCGTGCTGGGGGTGAGTCACGGGGGGGGGCAGGGGCGGGTACCCCCATTTGGGGGGCGCTGTCACTCGGGGGGGGGCAGATGCTGTTCTGGGGAGGGGGGGAAGCGCTGCTGGGTGTGGCCGCTGCCCCCAGGGACTCTCCCCATGCTCCCCCCCCACTGCATTTCCGAGGCTCCCGGAGCTCCCAGTTTGCCCAGTGCCGGGGGGGGGCGCTCCCAGTTTGCCCAGTGCCAGGGGATGGCACTCCCAGTTTGCCCAGTGCCGGGGGGGGGCCGCTCCCAGTTTGCCCAGTGCCGGAGGCGGGGGGGCTCCCAGTTTGCCCAGTGCGGGGGGGGTGGGGGGCAGTGTTTACATGGAGCGGACACGCCCTGACCCCCCCCGAGGGGGCCCTCAAAGCAGCCGCGGGTGGGGGGGGGGATGCCGCAGGACCCCCCCCCCCTCCCCTGCGCTGCGGCCCTGCCCTTTGTTAGGGGCTCATCCGGGGGGGGATGAGGCCCCCAAAATATCGGCCCCCAAAATATCGGCCCCCAAAATATCGGCACCCCATAATAGCCCCCCCTTGTCCGGGGCGGGCGTGGGGGGGAAGCGACGGTCCCGGGGGGACAACGGGGTGGGGGCGCGGGGGTGTCCGTGGAGGGGGGTGTCCGTAAATGGGGGGGTCCATGGATAGGTGTCCGTAAATGAGGAGGGGTCCGCGAGTGCAGGGATGTGGATGCGGGGCGAGGGGGGGTCCGTGGGTGCGAGGGGTCCGTGGATGGGGGGTCCGTGGTACAGGGGGGGTCCATGCACGGGGGCGTCCGTGGATGCAGGGGGGGTCCTTGGATGGGGGGGGGGTCATGCATGGGGGGGGTCCGTGTATTGGGGGTGGTCCGTGGATGGGGGGGATCCGTGGATGCGGGGGTGGGGGGGCCTTTGGATGGGGGGTTAATGCATGGGGGGTCCGTGGATGCGGGGGGGGTCCGTGGATGGGGGGGGTCCATGGATGGGGGGTTCATGCATGGGGGGTCCGTGGATGCGGGGGGGTTCTTTGGATGGGGGGTTCATGCACGGGGTGTCCGTGGATGGGGGGGGTCCGCCCGTGGCGGGGCTGTGGCGGTGCCGGCGCAGTGCGGGGGTGCGGGTGCGGGGGGAGCCGCGGGGGCGGCGTTGCGGGCCGGGGCTGCGGGGAAGGGCCGGGGGGCGCTGGGATGCGGGTGCGGGGCAGGGGAGGAAGGGGGTGCGGGGGGTGCGGGGGGTGCAGGGGGTGCGTGACCGGCGGCGGGCGGGGCCGCGGAGCTGCGGCGGCTGCGGGGCCCCGGGGGGGCCGGGGGGAGCGGGGGCGAGGGCTGCTGGCACCGGCTGGCCCCGTGCCCCCGAGCCCCCCGTGTGTCCCCGTGGCCCTTTGTCCCCATGGCCGTGTGTCCCCGTGTCCATCTGTCCCCATGTCTGTGTGTCCCCATGTCTGTGTGTCCCCGTGCCCCCGAGCACCCCGTGTGTCCCCATGGCTGTGTGTCCCCGTGTCCGTCTGTCCCCATGGCTGTGTGTCCCCATGGCCGTGTTTCCCCATGGCGCTGTGTCCGTCTGTCCCTGTGTCCGTCTGTCCCCGTGGCCGTGTGTCCCCGTGGCCGTGTGTCCCCATGTCTGTGTGTCCATGTGTCCCCATGGCCGTGTGTCCCCGTGTCCATCTGTCCTCATGTCTGTGTGTCCCCGTGTCCATTTGTCCGCGTCTCCCCGTGTCCGTCTGTCCCCATGGCCGTGTTTCCCCATGTCTGTATGTCCCCGTGTGTTCGTGTGCCCCCGTGTCCGTCTGTCCCCGTGTCCGTGTGTCCCCGTGTCTGTGTGTCCCCGTGCCCCCGAGCACCCCGTGTGTCCCCATGGCCGTGTGTCCCCATGGCTGTGTGTCCGTGTGCCCCTGTGTTCTTCTGTCCCCGTCGCCGTGTGTCCCCGTGTCCATCTGTCCTCATGTCTGTGTGTCCCCGTGTCCATCTGTCCGCGTCTCCCCGTGTCCGTCTGTCCCCATGGCCGTGTTTCCCTATGTCTGTGTGTCCCTGTGTGTTCGTGTGTCCCCGTGTCCGTGTGTCCCCATGTCTGTGTGTCTCCGTGTCCCTGTGTCCCCCTGTCCGTGTGTCCCCATGTCCCCCTGTCCGTCTGTCCCCGTGTCCCGGCTCAGCACCGGGGCCTGGACAGCTCCGGGGGGGGGTGGGGATGTACGGGGTGGTCTCCGGGGGTCTGGGGGTGTCTGTCTGTCTAAGGGGGGCTCTGGGGGGGCCTGGGGGGGTCCTTGGGGATCTACGGGGGTCTGTGGGGTCTGTAGGGGAATAGGGGGGGTGTCTATGGGGGTCTGTGGGGGTCTCTGGGGGATTGGGGGCCTCTGGGGGTCTGTGGGGGTCTGAGCGTTCTGTGGTGGTGTGAGGGGGGGCTGGGGTGGTCTATGAGGGGGCTGAGGGGTCCTTGGGGCTTTGTGGGGCTGTGAGGGGTCTGTGGGGATCTATGGGGAGTTATGGGGGAGTCTGGAGGGTTCTGGGGGTCTGTGGGGGGCTCAGGGATCTGTAGGGGGCTCAGGGATCTGTGGGGATCCATGGGGAAGTCTGGAAGGTTCTGGGGGTCTGTGGGGGGCTCAGGGGTCTGTGGGGGGCTCAGGGGTCTGTGGGGATCTATGGGGGAGTCTGGAGGGTTCTGGGGGTCTGTGGGGGGCTCAGGGGTCTGTGGGGGGCTCAGGGGTCCGTGAAGATCCATGGGGAAGTCTGGAAGGTTCTGGGGGGCTGTGAGAGGGTTTGGAGGGGGGGATCTGTGTGGATCTCGGGGGCCGGGGGTGTGTGTGGGGGCCGGGTCCCTCAATGGGGGGTTCCGGGTGGGTACCGGGGGTACAGATTGAGACCCCCCAGGCCCCCCGTCCTTACCGGGACTCCCTGAGGGGTCCTGAGGCTGTGCCAGCCCCCAGCGCCTCGGGGGGGTCCCTGGGGATGGTGACCCCCGGGCGGGGCGGGGGTCTCGGGCCGGTGCCCCCCGTGTCTGTCCCGGGGTCTCTCGGGCCGGTGACCCCGTGTCTGTCCCCCTGTCCCCCCCAGGGCAAGCCGTACGTGTTCGATCGCGTGTTCCCCCCGAACACCACGCAGGAGCAGGTGTACCACGCGTGTGCCATGCAGATCGTCAAGGGTGAGAGGGCGCGGGGACAGCGGGGACAGCGGGGACAGAGCGGGGACAGAGCGGGCACAAAGAGGGGACAGAGCGGGGACAGAGCGGGGACAGCGGGCACAGAGCGGGGACAGAGCGGGGACAGCGCGGGGAGAACCTGGGGACACCAGGGACAGCCTGGGTACAGCCGGGGACAGCCCGAGGACAGCCTATGGAGCGCCTGGGGACAGCGTGGGGACACCAGGGACAGTCTGGGGACAGAGCGGGGACAACCTGGGGAGAGCCTGGGGTCAGCGTGGGGACGCCTCGGGGACAGCATGGGGAGAGTGTGGGGACACCAGGGACAGCGTGGGGCCAGCCCTGGGTGGCACAACCCGGGGACAGCATGAGGAGAGCCCGGGACCGCGTGGGGACATCCTGGGACAGCGTGGGGACAGCGTGGGGACAGCCCTGGGTGGGACAGCCCGGGGACAGCTCGGGACAGCCTGGGGACACCCCGGGGACTGTGTGGGGCCACCAGGGACAGCGTGGGGACAGCCCTGGGCGGGACAGCGTGGGGACAGCCCCGGAAAAGCCGGGTGTTTGGGGGTCCCGGGGGTGTTCGGGGGGTCCCGGGGGGTGTTCGGGGGTCTCGGGGGGTGTTTGGGGGTCCCGGGGGGTGTTCGGGGGTCCCAGGGGGTGTTTGGGGGTCCCGGGGGTGTTCGGGGGTCTCGGGGGGTGTTTGGGGGTCCTGGGGGGTGTTCGGGGGGTCCCGGGGGGTGTTTGGGGGTCCCAGGGGGTGTTTGGGGGTCTCGGGGGTGTTCGGGGGGTCCCGGGGGTGTTCGGGGTCCCGGGGGGTGTTCGGGGGTCCCCAATCCCCTCTCCCCCCCCAGATGTGCTGGCCGGGTACAACGGCACCATCTTCGCCTACGGACAGACATCATCGGGCAAGACCCACACCATGGAGGTGGGGGCACGGGAGGGGGCACGGGGGGCACGGGGGGCACGGGGGCGGCTTTGGGGGGGCTTTGAGGGCACTGGGAACACTGGGGGGCACAGGGGGGGCACTGGGGGGAACTGGGGGGTTTTGGGGGCACTGGGGGGAGTGGGGGGCACTGGGGAGGGGCTGGGGGACACAGGGGGGCACGGGGGCCACTGGGGGGAACTGGGGGGTTTTGGGGGGCACTGGGAGCACTGGGGACCTTTGGGGCGGCACCGGGGGGTTTTGGGGGGCCCCGGTGGGGTCTCAGCGCCCCCCGCCCCCCCAGGGGAAGCTGCACGACCCGCAGCAGATGGGGATCATCCCCCGCATCGCCCGCGACATCTTCAACCACATCTATGCCATGGACGAGAACCTGGAGTTCCACATCAAGGTGGGCACGGGGGGCACTGGGAGAGGATGGGGGGCACCGGGGGGCTCGAGGGCAGCACTGGGAGGGGCTGGGGGGGCACTGGGGCCACTGGGGGGGCACTGGGGGCACTGGGAGGGGCTCATGGGGTGGCGCTGGGGGCACTGGGGGCACAGGGAGGGCACTGGGGGGGGCACTGGGGGCACTGGGAGGAGCTCATGGGGGCACTGGAGGCACTGGGGGGGCTCATGGGGGGCACTGGGGGGGCACTGGGAGGGCACTGGGAGGAGCTCACGGGGGGCACTGGGAGCACTGAGGGGGCACTGGGGGCACTGGGGACTCTGGTGGCACTGGGGGGGCACTGGGAGGGGCTCATGGGGGGCACTGGTGGTCCTGGGGGGCACTGGGAGGGCAGCACTGGGGGGACACTGAGGGGTCTCGGGGCTGTTTTCGGGGTGCAGTGCCCGGGCACTGGGGGGGCACTGGGGGCACTGGGAGCACTGAGGGGGCACTGGGAGCACTGGGGGGGTTCATGGGGGGCACTGGGGGCACTGGAGGGGTTCATGGGGGGCACTGGGGGTCCTGGGGGTCGGCCCCACCCAACCCCCACCCCCTCCCCTCCCCCCCCCAGGTGTCCTACTTTGAGATTTACCTGGACAAGATCCGGGACCTGCTGGACAGTGAGTGCGGGGCACTGGGGGCACTGGGAGGACTGGGAAGCTCTTGGGGGGCAGCTGAGGAGCACTGGGAGGGCACTGGGAGGTGACTGGGAGAACTGGGAGGTTATTGGGAACACTGGGAGCACTGGGAGGTTATTGGGAGGGCACTGGAAGGCACTGGGAGGCACTGGGAGGCACTGAGATGTTACTGGGAGCACTGGGATGTTACTGGGATGTTACTGGGAGGTTACTGGGATGTTCCTGGGATGTTACTGGATGTTACTGGGAGGTTACTGGGAGCACTGGGAGCACTGGGATGTTCCTGGGAGGGCACTGGGATGTTCCTGGGAGGTTCCTGGGATGTTCCTGGGAGCACTGGGATGTTACTGGAAGCACTGGGATGTTCCTGGGAGGCACTGGGAAGTTCCTGGGATGTTACTGGGAAGTTACTGGGAGCACTGGGAGGTTCCTGGGATGTTCCTGGGAGGTTACTGGGAGCACTCTGTGACCCCCCCCGTGTGTCCCCCCAGTGACCAAGACCAACCTGTCGGTGCACGAGGACAAGAACCGGGTCCCCTATGTCAAGGTGAGGGGGGAGGGGGCTCAAGGGGGCACTCCGGGGGGGGGGGGGAGGGGCTGAGCCCCCCCCCCGGTCACCGCCCCCCCCCTCCCCCCCCCCAGGGCTGCACCGAGCGCTTCGTGTCCAGCCCCGAGGAGATCCTGGATGTGATCGATGAGGGGAAATCCAACCGGCACGTGGCTGTCACCAGTGAGCGACACCGGGGGGACATGGGGGACACGGGGGGCACGGGGGGACAGGGGGGACATGGCGGGAAATGGAGAGGGATGGAGGGATGGAGCTGGGAAATCCATGGCTGTTACCAGTGAGCGACACCGGGGGGACATGGGGGACGTGGGGATGTGAGGGGCACGGGGGATGTGGGGGGCACAGGGGATGTGGGGGGCACGGGGGGCAGGGGCGACATGGGGGGACAGGGGGGCATGAGGGGACGAGACAGGGATGGAACCGGGATATTCATGGCTGTCACCAGTGAGCGACACCGGGGACACCAGGGGGACATGGGGGCACAGGGGGGATATGGAGAGGGGGACATAGGATGGAACTGGGATATCCATGGCTGTCACCAGTGAGGGACACAGGGGACACCGGGGGGACATGGGGGGACACGGGGGATGTGGGGGATGTGGGGGGCACGGGGGGCAGCGGGGACATGGGGGGACACGGAGAGGGGGACACAGGGATGGAACTGGGGAGATCCATGGCTGTCACCAGTGAGGGACACCGGGGACACCGGGGGGGAACTGGGGGATGTGGGGGATGTGAGGGGCACGGGGGATGTGGGGGGCACGGGGGGCAGGGGCGACATGGGGGGACAGGGGGGGCATGAGGGGACAGACACAGGGATGGAACCGGGATATTCATGGCTGTCACCAGTGAGCGACACAGGGGGACACCGGGGACACCAGAGGGCACGGGGGACATTGGGGACACGGGGGATGTGGGGGGCACGGGGGGCAGCGGGGACATGGGGGGACAGGGGGGCGTGAGGGGACAGACACAGGGATGGAACTGGGAGATCCATGGCTGTCACCAGTGAGGGACACCAGGGGACACCAGGGACATTGGGGACACGGGGGAACAGAAGGGGACATTGGGGGGCACTAGGGGCACGGGGGGACCTGGGGAAATGGGGGGCATGGAGGGGCACGAGGGGGACATGAGGGGCATGAGGGGCACTGGGGGTGCGGGGGACATGGGGGCACTGGGGGACATGGGGAGCACAGGGACATGGGGGACGTGGAGAAATAGAAATGGGGGGACATTGGGGGGCATGGAGGGCACGAGGGGGACATGGTGGGCATGAGGGACAATGGGGGACATGGGGGACATGGGAGGACATGGAGGACATGGGTGGACGGGGGGGACACGGGGGGACACTGCGTGCATGTGGTGCATGGGGGGGCATGGGGGACATGGGAGGACATGGAGGACATGGGGGGCACTGGGGTCCTGGGCCGTTTTTGGGGTGCGGGGAGGCACTGCGGGGTCCCGGAGCTGTTTTTGGGGTGCAGGGGGGCAGTGCCCGGCCTGGTGCCCGTTATGGGGTGCAGGGGGGCAGTGTGGGTTCCCGGAGCTGTTTCGGGGTGCAGTGCCAGTCTCGGTGCCCGTTTCGGGGTGCAGGGGAGCACTGAGGGGTCCCGGCGCTGTTTTGGGGTGCAGGGGGGCACCGAGGGGTCCCGGGGCTGTTTTGGGGTGCAGTGCCAGTCCCGGTGCCCGTTTCGGGGTGCAGTGTGGGGCCCCGGAGCTATTTTTGGGGTGCTGGAGTGCAGTGTCAGCCCCGGTGCCCGTTTCGGGGTGCAGGGGGGCACCGAGGGGTCCCGGGGCTGTTTCGGGGTGCAGGAGTGCAGTGCCAGTCCCGGTGCCCGTTTCGGGGTGCAGGGGGGGCACCGGGGGGTCCCGGCGCTGTTTTTGGGGTGCAGTGCCCGGGCCGGTGCCCGTTTCGGGGTGCGGGTGGGCACCGGGGGGTCCCGGCGCTGTTTTTGGGGTGCGGGTGGGCACCGAGGGGTCCCGGCGCTGTTTTTGGGGTGCAGTGCCCGGGCCGGTGCCCGTTTCGGGGTGCGGGTGGGCACTGAGGGGTCCCGGTGCCCGTTTCGGGGTGCAGGGGAGCACTGAGGGGTCCCGGCGCTGTTTTGGGGTGCGGGTGGGCACCGAGGGGGTCCCGGCGCTGTTTTTGGGGTGCAGTGCCCGGGCCGGTGCCCACAGCCGCCCCCCCTGCCCGCAGACATGAACGAGCACAGCTCCCGCAGCCACAGCATCTTCCTCATCCACATCAAGCAGGAGAACGTGGAGACCGAGCAGAAACTGAGCGGGAAACTCTACCTGGTGGACCTGGCGGGCAGCGAGAAGGTGCGGGCACCCCAAAAATGGGGGCACCCTAAAGATGGGGACCCCAAAGGGGGAGCACCCCAAATGTGGGGACTCAAAAAGTGGGAACACCAGGGGCGGGGGAACCTCAAATGTGGGGACACTAAAGGTGGGGCACCCCAAATGTAGGGGCACCCCAAAAGTGGGGCTCCCTAAAGATGAGGCACCCCAAAGGGGGGCACCCCAAAAGTGGGGACCCTAAAAGTGGGGGACCCCAAAAGCGAGGACACCAGGGCTGGGGGCACCCCAAAAGTGGGGACCCTAAATGTGGGGGGGGGGTCCCCGGGGTGGGGGCACTCCAAAGGTAGAGAGGACCCCACAGGTGGGGGGACCCCAAAGGTGGGGGGACCCCAGAGCTGTGGGACTGCAGAGCCGGGGGTGCAGGGGGAAGGGGAGGTGGGCACTGGGGACACTGGG
>NC_135300.1:0-73561 GCF_051311805.1 Agelaius phoeniceus
ATTTTGACCAATTTTACGTCAATTTTACCACAAATTTTAGGACGATTTTTGTCCCAATTTTATCCAATTTTTGCCCCATTTTTGCCCAATTTCATTTCAATTCCAGCCCAATTTTTATGCCAATTTTAGCACAAATTTTGGGCCAATTTTGACCAATTTTATGTCAATTTTGGGCCAATTTTATGTCAATTTTAGGACGAGTTTTGGCCCAATTTTGACGAATTTTATCTCAATTTTGGCCCAATTTTTAAGCCAATTTTAACACAAATTTCGGACCAAATTTTGACCAATTTTATCTCGATTTTGGCCCAATTTTTAAGCCAATTTTAACACAAATTTTGGACCAAATTTGACCAATTTTATGTCAATTTTGGGCCAATTGTGGCTCAATTTTGGGCCAATTTTATGTCAATTTTAGGACAAATTTTGGGTCAATTTTGGGCCAATTTCATTTCAATGTTGGCCCAATTTTATGTCAATTTTAGGACGAATTTTGGGCCAATTTTGACCAATTTTATGTCAATTTTGGCCCAATTTTATGTCAATTTTAGGACGAATTTTGGGCCAAATTTGACCAATTTTATGTCAATTTTGGGCCAATTTTAGGACGAATTTTGGCCCAATTTTGACCAATTTTATCTCAATTTTTGGCCCAATTTTTAAGCCAATTTTAACACAAATTTCGGACCAAATTTGACCAATTTTATGTCAATTTTGGGCCAATTGTGGCTCAATTTTGGGCCAATTTTAGTATGAATTTTAGGACGAATTTTAGGCCATTTTTAACCAATTTTATGTCAATTTTGGCCCAATTTTATGCCAATTTTAGGATGAGTTTTGGCCCAATTTTGACCAATTTTATGTCAATTTTAAGCCAATTTTTGTCCCAATTTTATCTCAATTTTTACCCCATTTTTCCCCAATTTCATTTCAATTCCAGCCCAACTTTACACCAATTCCAGCCCAAATTTCCCCCCAATTTCCATCCACTTTTGCCCAATTTCCCCCCAATTTCCATCCACTTTTTGCCCAATTTCCCCCCAATTTCCTGCCCCTCCCCAGCCCCGTTTTCCCGCGTTTTTCCCCCAATCCGGGGCCGATTTTCGCGGGGTTTTTTTCCCAGCTGTGCCCCAGATGTGTCCCAGATGTGCCCAGGTGTGCCCAGGTGTGCCCAGGTGTGCCCAGGTGTGCCCAGGTGTCCCCACCGGTGACGGTGGCGCTGCGGGAGGTGGCGACGCCGCGCTCGTTGTGCGCCTCGCAGGCGAAGGAGCTGCTGCGGTTCAGCCCTGGGGACAGCGAAATTTGGGGGTGAAAATTTTGGAAAATTTTGGGGATGAATCCCCCCCAAAAACCCCAAAAAATTCCACCCAAAAGCCCAAAAAAATCCCGAAAAAACAAAAAAAAAATCCCAAAAAACCCCAAAATCTTGAACCCAAAATACCAAAAATTGTCCCCAAAATGTCCCCAAATGTCCCCAAACCCTCACCAGGGACTCTGAGGGTGGAGGGGCTCTGACCCCCAGTCCCAAAATGCCCCAAAATCCCCCCCAAAAAACCCCAAAAAAACCCAAAAAAACCCCAAAAAAATCCAAAAAATCCCAAAAAAACCCAAAATCTCCAACCCAAAATGTCCCAAAATCCCCAAAATTGTCCCCAAATCCCACCTGGCACCCTGAGGGTGGAGGGGCTCTGGCCCAGGGGGTCCTGAGGCCCCAAATCCCTCCCAATATCCCAAAAAAAACCCAAAAAAATCCCCAAAAAAACCCCAAAAAAACCCCAAAAAAACCCCGAAAAAATCCCACAAAACCCCAAAATCTCGAACCCAAAATCCCCGAAATTGTCCCCAAATGTCCCAAAATCCCCGGAATTGTCCCCAAAATGTCCCCAAACCCACCTGGGACCCAGAGGGTGGAGCAGCTCCGAGCCCAGGGGGTCCCTGAGGCCCCAAATCCCTCCCAAAACCCCAAAAAAACCCCAAAAAATCCCCAAAAAAACCCCAAAGAAATCCCAAAAAATCCCAAAATCTCCAACCCAAAATGTCCAAAATCCCCGGAATTGTCCCCAATTGTCCCCAATTGTCCCCAAAATGTCCCCAAATGTCCCCAAACCCACCTGGGACCCTGAGGGTGGAGGGGCTCCGAGCCCAGGGGATCCCTGAGGCCCCAAATCCCTCCAAAACCCCCCCAAAAAACCCCCCAAAAAAACCCCCCAAAAAACCCCAAAAATCCCAAATTTCCCCATTTTCCATGGCCCAAAATGTCCCAAAATCCCCGGAATTGTCCCCAAAATGTCCCAAGTGTCCCCAAACCCACCTGGGACTCAGAGGGTGGAGGGGCTCTGGCCCAGGGGGTCCCTGAGGGCTCCAAATCCCTCCCAAAAAACCCAAAAAAACCCCAAAAAATCCCAAATTTTGCCCAAAACCTCCAACCCAAAATACCAAAAATTGTCCCCCAATGTCCCAAAATGCCCGGAATTGTCCCCAAATGTCCCCAAATGTCCCCAAACCCTCATCAGACACCCTGAGGGTGGAGGGGCTCTGGCCCAGGGGGTCCCTGAGCCCCAAAAACCCCAAAATCCACCCCAAAAACCCCAACCTAAAATGTCCCAAAATGTCCCAAAATCCCCGGAATTGTCCCCAAAATGTCCCCAAACCCTCACCAGGGACTCTGAGGGTGGAGGGGCTCTGACCCCGAGCCCCCAAAATTCCCCCCAAAAAAAAACCCAAAAAAACCCCCAGAAAACCCCCAAAAAATCCAAAAAATCCCAAAAAACCCCAAAATCTCCAACCCAAAATGTCCCAAAATCCCCGAAATTGTCCCCAAATCCCACCTGGCACCCGGAGGGTGGAGGGGCTTTGACCCCCAACCCCAAAACGCCCCAAAACCCCCAAAAAATGCCCCCCAAAAACCCAAAAAAACCCCAAAAAAATCCCAAAAAACCCCAAATTCTCCAACCTAAAATGTCCCAAAATCCCCGAAATTGTCCCAAAATGTCCCCAAATGTCCCCAAACCCTCAGCAGGGACCCTGAGGGTGGAGGGGCTCTGGCCCAGGGGGTCCCTGAGGGCTCCAAATCCCTCCCAAAAACGCCCCAAAACCCCCAAAAAAACCCCAAAAAATCCCAAATTTCCCCATTTTCCATCGCCCAAAATGTCCCAAAATCCCCGAAATTGTCCCCAAAATGTCCCCAAAATGTCCTCAAATGTCCCCAAATGTCCCCAAACCCACCTGGCACCCAGAGGGTGGAGGGGCTCTGGCCCAGGGGGTCCCTGAGCCCCAAAATCCCCCCAAAACCCCCAAAAAACCCCGAAAAAAACCCAAAAAAATCCCAAAAAACCCCAAAATCTCCAACCCAAAATCCCCGAAATTGTCCCCAAATGTCCCCAAAATGTCCCCAAATGTCCCCAAAAATGTCCCCAAAATGTCCCCAAACCCACCTGGCACCCGGAGGGTGGAGGGGCTCTGGCCCAGGGGGTCCCTGAACCCCCAAAAAAACCCCCCAAAAGCCCAAAAAAACCCCAAAAAAATCCCCAAAAAATCCCCCAAAAACCCCAAAAAATCCCAAAAAATCCCAAATTCTCCAACCTAAAATGTCCCAAAATCCCCCTAATTGTCCCCAAAATGTCCCCAAAATGTCCCCAAACCCACCTGGCACCCTGAGGGTGGAGGGGCTCTGGCCCAGGGGGTCCCTGAGGGCTCCAAATCCCTCCAAAACGCCCCAAAAACCCCAAAAAAATTCCCCCCAAAACCCCAAAATCCACCCCAAAAACCCCCAAAAAACCCCAAATTTTCCCATTTTCCATCGCCCAAAATGTCCCCAAATGTCCCCAAATGTCCCCAAATCCCCGGAATTGTCCCCAAATGTCCCCAAATGTCCCCAAATGTCCCCAAACCCCACCTGGGACCCTGAGGGTGGAGGGGCTCTGGCCCAGGGGGTCCCTGAGGCCCCAAAAAACCCAAAAATCCCCCCCAAAAAACCCCAAAAAAAGCCCAAAAAATCCCAAAATCTTGAACCCAAAATGTCCCAAAATCCCCGGAATTGTCCCCAAAATGTCCCCAAACCCACCTGGGACCCAGAGGGTGGAGGGGCTCTGGCCCAGGGGGTCCCTGAGGGCTCCAAATCCCTCCCAAAACCCCAAAATTCCCCCCAAAAACCCAAAAAAATCCCGAAAAAAATCCCAAAAAAACCCCAAAATCTCCAACCCAAAATCCCCGAAATTGTCCCCAAATGTCCCAAAATCCCCAAAATTGTCCCCAAATCCCACCTGGCACCCTGAGGGTGGAGGGGCTCTGGCCCAGGGGGTCCCTGAGCCCCCCAAAACGCCCCAAAACCCCAAAAAAAAACCCCAAAAACCCCGAAAAAATCCCAAAAAAACCCCCAAAACCAAAAAATCCGAAAATCTCCTACCCAAAATCCCCGGAATTGTCCCCAAGTGTCCCAAAATCCCCGGAATTGTCCCCAAATTGTCCCCAAATGTCCCCAAATCCTCACCAGGGACCCTGAGGGTGGAGGGGCTCCGAGCCCAGGGGGTCCCTGAGGCCTCCAAATCCCTCCCAAAACCCCAAAAAACCCCGAAAAAAACCCCAAAAAATCCCAAAATCTCGAACCCAAAATCCCCGAAATTGTCCCCAAATGTCCCAAAATCCCCAAAATTGTCCCCAAATGTCCCCAAAATGTCCCCAAACCCTCACCAGGGACCCTGAGGGTGCAAAGGGTCCGGCCCAGGGGGTCCCTGAAGGCCCCAAAATCCCTCCCAATATCCCAAAAAAAGCCCCAAAAAATCCCAAAAAATCCCAAAATCTCGAACCCAAAATGTCCCAAAATCCCGGAATTGTCCCCAAAATGTCCCCAAACCCACCTGGGACCCAGAGGGTGGAGGGGCTCTGGCCCAGGGGGTCCCTGAGGGCTCCAAATCCCTCCCAAAACGCCAAAAAAAACCCAAAAAACCCCAAAAAATCCCAAATTTCCCCATTTTCCATGGCCCAAAATGTCCCAAAATCCCCGAAATTGTCCCAAAATGTCCCCAAATGTCCCCAAACCCACCTGGCACCCTGAGGGTGGAGGGGCTCTGGCCCAGGGGGTCCCTGAGGCCCCAAATCCCTCCCAAAACCCCAAAAAATTGCCCCCAAAAGACCCCAAAAAAACCCCAAAAAAACCCCAAAAACCCCCAAAATCTCGAACCCAAAATCCCAAAAATTGTCCCCAAATGTCCCAAAATCCCCAAAATTGTCCCCAAATGTCCCAAAATGCCCGGAATTGTCCCCAAACCCTCACCAGGGACTCTGAGGGTGGAGGGGCTCTGGCCCAGGGGGTCCCTGAGCCCCCCAAAATCCCCCCCAAAAGCCCAAAAAACCCCAAAAAATCCCAAATTTCGCCCAAAACCTCCAACCCACAAATACCAAAAATTGCCCCCAAATGTCCCAAAATCCCCGGAATTGTCCCCAAAATGTCCCCAAATGTCCCCAAACCCTCACCAGGGACTCTGAGGGTGGAGGGGCTCTGACCCTCAGCCCCAAAATACCCCAAAATTCCCCCAAAAAACCCAAAAAAAACCCCCAAAAAATCCCAAATTTCCCCATTTTCCATCGCCCAAAATGTCCCAAAATCCCCGAAATTGTCCCCAAAATGTCCCCAAATGTCCCCAAATGTCCCCAAATGTCCCCAAACCCTCACCAGGGGACCCTGAGGGTGCAAAGGGTCCGGCCCAGGGGGTCCCTGAAGGCCCCAAAATCCCTCCCAATATCCCAAAAAAAACCAAAAAAAAAACCCAAAAAATCCCAAAAAATCCCAAAATCTTGAACCCAAAATGTCCCAAAATCCCCGGAATTGTCCCCAAATGTCCCCAAATGTCCCCAAACCCTCACCAGGGACTCTGAGAGTGCAAAGGGCCCTGCCCGAGGGTCCCTGAGCCCCCCAAAAACCCCAAAAAAATCCCAAAAAACCCCAAAATCTCCAACCCAAAATGTCACAAAATCCCCGAAATTGTCCCCAAAATGTCCCAAACCCACCTGGCACCCTGAGGGTGGAGGGGCTCCGGCCCAGGGGGTCCGTGAGGGCTCCAAATCCCTCCCAAAACGCCCCAAAAACCCCCAAAAAACCCCCAAAAATCCCAAATTTCGCCATTTTCCATCGCCCAAAATGTCCCAAAATCCCCGGAATTGTCCCCAAAATGTCCCCAAATGTCCCCAAATGTCCCCAAACCCCACCTGGCACCCTGAGGGTGGAGGGGCTCTGGCCCAGGGGGTCCCTGAACCCCCAAAAACCCCAAAATCCACCCCAAAAAAACCCAAAAAAACCCCGAAAAAAACCTCAAAAAATCCCCAAAAAATCCCCAAAAACCCCAAAATCTCGAACCCAAAAATCCCCGAAATTGTCCCCAAAATGTCCCAAAATCCCCGGAATTGTCCCCAAATCCTCACCAGGGACTCTGAGGGTGGAGGGGCTCTGACCCCCAGACCCCAAATCCCTCCCAAAAACCCCCAAAAAAAACCCCAAAAAACCCCCAAAAAATCCCAAAAAATCCCAAAATCTCCAACCTAAAATGTCCCAAAATGTCCCAAAATGCCCGGAATTGTCCCCAAAATGTCCCCAAACCCACCTGGCACCCAGAGGGTGGAGGGGCTCTGGCCCAGGGGGTCTCTGAGGGCTCCAAATCCCTCCCAAAACCCCAAAAAAATCCCAAAAAAACCCAAAAAAAACCCGAAAAATCCCGAAAAAAACCTGAAAAAACCCCAAAACCTCCAACCCAAAATCCCCGGAATTGTCCCCAAAATGTCCCCAAGTGTCCCCAAATGTCCCCAAATGTCCCCAAATGTCCCCAAATCCTCACCATGGACTCTGAGGGTGCAAAGGGTCCTGCCCAGGGGGTCCCTGAGACCCCAAATCCCTCCCAAAAAAACCCAAAAAAACCCCAAAATCTCGAACCCAAAATCCCCAAAATGTCCCAAAATCCCCGGAATTGTCCCCAAAATGTCCCCAAACCCACCTGGCACCCAGAGGGTGGAGGGGCTCTGGCCCAGGGGGTCCCTGAGGCCCCAATCCCTCCCAAAACCCCAAAAAATTCCCCCCAAAACCCCAAAAAAACCCCAAAAAAATCCCCAAAAAACCCCAAAATCTCCAACCCAAAATGTCCCAAAATCCCCAAAATTGTCCCCAAATTGTCCCCAAATGTCCCCAAACCGCACCTGGCACCCTGAGGGTGGAGGGGCTCTGGCCCTGAGACCCCCAAATCCCTCCCAAAACCCCAAAATCCCCTCCCAAAAAACCCCAAAAAACCCCAAAAAAATCCCAAACCTCCAACCCAAAATGTCCCAAAATCCCCGGAATTGTCCCCAAAATGTCCCCAAAATGTCCCCAAATGTCCCCACCTGGCACCCGGAGGGTGGAGGAGCTCTGACCCTGAGACCCCCAAAAAACCCCAAAAATTTTCCCCCAAAAGCCCAAATAAAAACCCAAAAAAAACCCCAAAAAATCCCAAAAAACCCAAAATCTCCAACCTAAAATGTCCCAAAATGTCCCAAAATCCCCGGAATTGTCCCCAAATGTCCCCAAATGTCCCCAAACCCACCTGGGACCCTGAGGGTGGAGGGGCTCTGGCCCAGGGGGTCCCTGAGCCTCCCTAAAACGCCCCAAAACCCCGAAAAAAACCCAAAAAAACCCCAAATTTCGCCCAAAACCTCCAACCCAAAATACCAAAAATTGCCCCCAAATGTCCCAAAATCCCCAAAATTGTCCCCAAAATGTCCCCAAATGTCCCCAAACCCACCTGGCACCCTGAGGGGTGGAGGGGCTCTGGCCCAGGGGGTCCCTGAGGGCTCCAAATCCCTCCCAAAACCCCAAAATTCCCCCCAAAAACCCAAAAAAATCCCGAAAAAAATCCCAAAAAACCCCAAAATCTCCAACCCAAAATCCCCGAAATTGTCCCAAATGTCCCAAAATCCCCAAAATTGTCCCCAAATCCCACCTGGCACCCTGAGGGTGGAGGGGCTCTGGCCCAGGGGGTCCCTGAGCCCCCCAAAACGCCCCAAAACCCCAAAAAAAAACCCCAAAAACCCCGAAAAAATCCCAAAAAAAACCCCCAAAACCAAAAAATCCGAAAATCTCCTACCCAAAATCCCCGGAATTGTCCCCAAGTGTCCCAAAATCCCCGGAATTGTCCCCAAATTGTCCCCAAATGTCCCCAAATCCTCACCAGGGACCCTGAGGGTGGAGGGGCTCCGAGCCAGGGGGTCCCTGAGGCCTCCAAATCCCTCCCAAAACCCCAAAAAACCCCGAAAAAAACCCCAAAAAATCCCAAAATCTCGAACCCAAAATCCCCGAAATTGTCCCCAAATGTCCCAAAATCCCCAAAATTGTCCCCAAATGTCCCCAAAATGTCCCCAAACCCTCACCAGGGACCCTGAGGGTGCAAAGGGTCCGGCCCAGGGGGTCCCTGAAGGCCCCAAAATCCCTCCCAATATCCCAAAAAAAGCCCCAAAAAATCCCAAAAAATCCCAAAATCTCGAACCCAAAATGTCCCAAAATCCCCGGAATTGTCCCCAAAATGTCCCCAAACCCACCTGGGACCCAGAGGGTGGAGGGGCTCTGGCCCAGGGGGTCCCTGAGGGCTCCAAATCCCTCCCAAAACGCCAAAAAAAACCCAAAAAACCCCAAAAAATCCCAAATTTCCCCATTTTCCATGGCCCAAAATGTCCCAAAATCCCCGAAATTGTCCCCAAAATGTCCCCAAATGTCCCCAAACCCACCTGGCACCCTGAGGGTGGAGGGGCTCTGGCCCAGGGGGTCCCTGAGGCCCCAAATCCCTCCCAAAACCCCAAAAAATTGCCCCCAAAAGACCCCAAAAAAACCCCAAAAAAACCCCAAAAACCCCCAAAATCTCGAACCCAAAATCCCAAAAATTGTCCCCAAATGTCCCAAAATCCCCAAAATTGTCCCCAAATGTCCCAAAATGCCCGGAATTGTCCCCAAACCCTCACCAGGGACTCTGAGGGTGGAGGGGCTCTGGCCCAGGGGGTCCCTGAGCCCCCCAAAATCCCCCCCAAAAGCCCAAAAAAACCCCAAAAAATCCCAAATTTCGCCCAAAACCTCCAACCCAAAATACCAAAAATTGCCCCCAAATGTCCCAAAATCCCCGGAATTGTCCCCAAAATGTCCCCAAATGTCCCCAAACCCTCACCAGGGACTCTGAGGGTGGAGGGGCTCTGACCCTCAGCCCCCAAAATACCCCAAAATTCCCCCAAAAAACCCAAAAAAAAACCCCCAAAAAATCCCAAATTTCCCCATTTTCCATCGCCCAAAATGTCCCAAAATCCCCGAAATTGTCCCCAAAATGTCCCCAAATGTCCCCAAATGTCCCCAAATGTCCCCAAACCCTCACCAGGGACCCTGAGGGTGCAAAGGGTCCGGCCCAGGGGGTCCCTGAAGGCCCCAAAATCCCTCCCAATATCCCAAAAAAACCAAAAAAAAAACCCAAAAAATCCCAAAAAATCCCAAAATCTTGAACCCAAAATGTCCCAAAATCCCCGGAATTGTCCCCAAATGTCCCCAAATGTCCCCAAACCCTCACCAGGGACTCTGAGAGTGCAAAGGGCCCTGCCCGAGGGTCCCTGAGCCCCCCAAAAACCCCAAAAAAATCCCAAAAAACCCCAAAATCTCCAACCCAAAATGTCACAAAATCCCCGAAATTGTCCCCAAAATGTCCCCAAACCCACCTGGCACCCTGAGGGTGGAGGGGCTCCGGCCCAGGGGGTCCGTGAGGGCTCCAAATCCCTCCCAAAACGCCCCAAAAACCCCCAAAAAACCCCCAAAAAATCCCAAATTTCGCCATTTCCATCGCCCAAGAATGTCCCAAAATCCCCGGAATTGTCCCCAAAATGTCCCCAAATGTCCCCAAATGTCCCCAAACCCCACCTGGCACCCTGAGGGTGGAGGGGCTCTGGCCCAGGGGGTCCCTGAACCCCCAAAAACCCCAAAATCCACCCCAAAAAACCCAAAAAAACCCCGAAAAAAAACCTCAAAAAATCCCCAAAAAATCCCAAAAAACCCCAAAATCTCGAACCCAAAATCCCCGAAATTGTCCCCAAAATGTCCCAAAATCCCCGGAATTGTCCCCAAATCCTCACCAGGGACTCTGAGGGTGGAGGGGCTCTGACCCCCAGACCCCAAATCCCTCCCAAAAACCCCCAAAAAAACCCCAAAAAACCCCCAAAAAATCCCAAAAAATCCCAAAATCTCCAACCTAAAATGTCCCAAAATGTCCCAAAATGCCCGGAATTGTCCCCAAAATGTCCCCAAACCCACCTGGCACTGTGAGGGTGGAGGGGCTCTGGCCCAGGGGGTCCCTGAGGGCTCCAAATCCCTCCCAAAACGCCCCAAAAAACCCTGAAAAAACCCCCCAAAAAACCCCCAAAAATCCCAAATTTCCCCATTTTCCATGGCCCAAAATGTCCCAAAATCCCCGGAATTGTCCCCAAAATGTCCCCAAGTGTCCCCAAATGTCCCCAAATGTCCCCAAACCCTCACCCGGGACTCTGAGGGTGGAGGGGCTCTGCCCAGGGGGTCCCTGAGGGCTCCAAATCCCTCCCAAAAAAACCCAAAAAAACCCCAAAAAATCCCAAATTTCGCCCAAAACCTCCAACCCAAAATACCAAAAATTGCCCCCAAATGTCCCAAAATCCCCGGAATTGTCCCCAAAATGTCCCCAAACCCACCTGGCACCCAGAGGGTGGAGGGGCTCTGGCCCAGGGGGTCCCTGAGGCCCCAAATCCCTCCCAATATCCCAAAAAAACCCAAAAAAAACCCAAAAAAAACCCCAAAAAATCCCAAAATCTTGAACCCAAAATGTCCCAAAATCCCCAAAATGTCCCCAAATGTCCCAAAATGTCCCCAAACCCACCTGGCACCCTGAGGGTGGAGGGGCTCTGGCCCAGGGGATCCCTGAGGCCCCAAATCCCTCCCAAAACCCCAAAATTCCCCCAAAAAACCCAAAAAAAAACCCAAAAATCCCAAATTTCGCCATTTTCCATCGCCCAAATTGTCCCAAAATTGTCCCCAAATGTCCCCAAATGTCCCCAAATGTCCCCAAATGTCCCCAAATCCCACCTGGCACCCTGAGGGTGGAGGGGCTCTGGCCCCAAGCCCCCAAAACGCCCCAGAAAACCCCAAAATCCCCCCCAAAAAAATTGCAAAAAATCCCAAAAAAATCCCAAAATCTCCAACCTAAAATGTCCCAAAATGTCCCAAAATCCCCGGAATTGTCCCCAAAATTGTCCCCAAGTGTCCCCAAACCCACCTGGGACCCAGAGGGTGGAGGGGCTCTGGCCCAGGGGGTCCCTGAGCCCCCCAAAAACCCCAAAATCCACCCCAAAATCCCAAAAAAACCCCAAAAAACCCCAAAAACCCCAACCTAAAATGTCCCAAAATGTCCCCAAATGTCCCCAAATGTCCCAAAATCCCCGGAATTGTCCCCAAATGTCCCCCAAACCCACCTGGGACCCAGAGGGTGGAGGGGCTCTGGCCCAGGGGGTCCCTGAGGCCCCAAATCCCTCCAAAACGCCCCAAAACCCCCCAAAAAAACCCCCAAAAAATCCCAAATTTCCCCATTTTCCATCACCCAAAATGTCCCAAAATCCCCGGAATTGTCCCCAAATGTCCCCAAAATGTCCCCAAATTGTCCCCAAAATGTCCCCAAATGTCCCCAAACCCTCACAAGGGACCCTGAGGGTGGAGGGGCTTTGACCCCCAGACTCCAAATCCCTCCCGAAATGCCCCAAAAAATCCCAAATTTCGCCCAAAACCTCCAACCCAAAATACCAAAAATTGTCCCCAAAATGTCCCCAAATGTCCCCAAACCCACCTGGCACCCAGAGGGTGGAGGGGCTCTGGCCCAGGGGGTCCCCCAGGCGGTTTTGGGGGGTCCCATCCCGGAGCCAGAGCAGCCGCACGGGCTCGGGGGGGCCCCGGGCGCTGCAGCGCAGAGAAAATGGGGAGAAAAAAGCGATTTTTAGGTCCTGGGGCTCCTCCAGGAACACCGGGAGACCTGGGGAGGAAAAATCAGGAAAAAATGGTGAAAATTTGGGGAACAAACTGGGAAAAAATTGGGAAAAAAATTGGGGAAAAATTCGGGGAAAATTCGGGGAAAAAATGGGGAAAATTCAGCGAAAAATGGGGGAAAATTGGGGGAAAAAAGGAGAAGTTTGGGGAAAAAATTGAGGGGGAAATTGGGAAAAAATTCAGGGAAATATTCAGGGGAAATTGGGGAAAAATTGGGGGGAAATTGGGAAAAAATGGGGAAAAATTGGGGGGAAATTCAGGGAAAATTGAGGGAAAATTGGGGGGAAATATTCTGGGAAAATTGGGAAAAAAATGGGGGAAAATTGGGGGAAAAAAAGGGGAAAAATTGGGGGGGAATTGGGAAAAAAATTGGGGGTAAATTGGGGAACAAATGGGGGAAAATTCAGTGAAAATTCAGGGAAAAAATTGGGGGGAAATTCGGGAAAAATTGGGGAAAAATTGGGGAAAAAATTGGGGAAAATTCAGTGAAAATTGAGCGAAAATTCAGCGAAAATTGAGCGAAAATTGGGGGAAAATTCAGGGAAATATTCAGGGAAAAGTTGGGGAAAATTGGGGGAAAATTGAGGGGAAATTGGGAAAAAATTCAGCGAAATATTCAGGGAAAATTGGGGGAAAATTGGGGGAAAATTGGGGGGAAAAATTGGGGGGGGAAATTGGGGGAAAATCAGAAAAGTTTGGGAAAAAATGGGGGAAAATTGGGGGGAAATTGGGAAAAAAAATTGGGAACTATTCGGGAAAAATTCAGTGAAAATTCAGCAAAAATTGGGGGGAAATTCAGGATAATTGGGGGGAAAATTCAGCGAAAATTGGGGAAAAATTGGGGGAAAAATGGGGGGAAATTGGGGAAAAATGGGGGAAAATTGGGGGGAAATTGAGCAAAAATTGGGGGAAATATTCGGGAAAAAAATCAGCGAAAATTCAGCGAAAATTGGGAAAAAATTCAGGGAAAATTCAGGGAAAATTGGGGGAAATTGGGAAGAAATTCAGGGAAATATTCAGGGAAAATTGGGGGAAATTGGGAAAAAAATGGGGGCAAAAATTGGGGGGAAAATGGGGAAAAATTGGGGGGAATTGGGAAAAAAATTGGGGAAAATTCAGGAAAAAAAATGGGGGAAAATTCAGGGAAAATTGGGAAAAATTGAGGGGGAAAATTCAGCGAAAATTCAGGGAAAAATTCAGGGAAAATTGGGGGGAAATTGGGGGGGAAATGGGGGGATAATGGGGAGAAAAAAGCGATTTTTAGGTCCTGGGGCTCCTCCAGGAACACCGGGAGACCTGGGGAGGAAAAATCAGGAAAAATGGTGAAAAATGGGGAAAAAATTGGGAAAAATTGGGGAAAAAATTGGGAAAAATTCAGGGGAAAATTGGGGGAAAATTCAGCGAAAATTCAGCGAAAATTCAGTGAAAATTGGGGGAAAATTGGGGAAAAAATGGGGGAAATTGGGGGAAAATTCAGGGAAAAAATGGGGAAAAAAATTGGGAAAAAATGGGGGGAAAAATTGGGGGGAAAATTCAGCGAAAATTCAGGGAAAATTGGGGGAAATATTCGGGGAAAATTGGGGAGAAATTGGGGGGAAATTGGGGGGAAATTGGGAAAAAATTCAGGGAAATATTCAGGGAAAATTGGGGGAAAATTGGGAAAAATTTGGGGGGAAAATTGGGAAAAAAATTCAGGGAAATATTCAGGGGAAATTCAGGGAAAATTGGGGGGAAATTGGGAAAAAAATGGGGGCAAAAATTGGGGGGAAATTGGGAAAAATTTGGGAAAAAATTGGGGGGAAATTGAGGGGGAAAATTGGGGAAAAATTGGGGGGAAATTCAGGGAAAATGGGGAGAAAAAAGCGATTTTGAGGTCCTGGGGCTCCTCCAGGAACACCGGGAGACCTGCGGGGAAAATGGGGAAAAAATTGGGAAATATTCGGGAAAAATTGGGAAAAAAATTGGGGAGAAATCGGGGAAAAATTGGGGAAAAAATGGGGAAAATATGGGGGAAATTCGGAGAAAATTGGGGGAAATTCAGTGAAAATTGGGGGAAAATTCAGTGAAAATTGGGGGAAAATTGGGGGAAAATTGGGGGAAAATTCAGCAAAAATTCAGGGAAAATTGGGAAAAAATTCAGCGAAAATTGGGGGAAAATTGGGGGAAAATTCAGGGAAAATTGGGGGGAAAAATTGGGGGTAAATTCAGGGAAAAAAATGGGGGAAAATTAGGGGAAAATTGAGAAAAAAATGGGGGAAAAATTGAGGGGAAATTGGGAAAAAATTCAGCAAAAATTCAGGGAAAATTCAGGGAAAATTGGGGAGAAAAAAGCGATTTTTAGGTCCTGGGGCTCCTCCAGGAACACCGGGAGACCTGTGGGGAAAATGGGAAAAAAATTGGGAAATATTCGGGAAAAATTGGGGGAAAAATTGGGGGAAAATTGGGGGAAAATTTGGGGAAAATTCAGCGAAAATTCAGCGAAAATTGAGGCGAAAATTGGGGGAAAATTCAGCGAAAATTGGGGGAAAATTCAGGGAAATATTCAGGGAAATATTCAGCAAAAATTGGGGAAAAATGGGGAAAAAATGGGGGAAATTGGGGGGAAAATTCAGGGAAAATTCAGGGAAAAATTCCGGGAAAATTGGGGGGAAATTGGGAAGAAATTCAGGGAAATATTCAGGGGAAAATCAGGGAAAATTGGGGGGAAATTGGGAAAAAAAATTGGGAAATATTCGGGAAAAATTCAGCGAAAATTCAGCAAAAATTGGGGAAAAAATGGGGGAAAATTGAGGGGAAATTGGGAAAAAATTCAGCGAAATATTCAGGGAAAATTGGGAAAAATTGGGGAAAAAATTGGGGGGGAAATTGGGAAAAAAATGGGGGGAAAATTGGGGGAAAAAATGGGGAAAAATTGGGGGGAAATTGGGAAAAAATTGGGGGAGGAAATGGGGGAAAATTGGGAAAAAATTCAGGGAAATATTCAGGGAAAATTGGGGGAAAATTGGGAAAAAATCAGCAAAAATTCAGCGAAAATTGGGGAAAAATTGGGGGAAATTTGGGGAAATTTGGGGAAAAATTGGGGAAAAATTGGGGAAAATTTGGGGAAAAATTGGGGGGAAATTGGGAAAAATTGGGAAAAAATTCAGCGAAAATTCAGGGAAAATTGGGGAAAAAATTGGGGGGAAATTGAGCGAAAATTGGGAAAAAATTCAAGGAAAATTCAGCAAAAATTCAGTGAAAATTGGGGGAATTATTCAGGGAAAATGGGGAGAAAAAAGCGATTTTCAGGTCCTGGGGCTCCTCCAGGAACACCGGGAGACCTGGGGAGGGAAATCGGGAAAAATGGTGAAAAATTGGGAAAAAATTGGGGGAAAATTCAGCGAAAAATGGGGGAAAAATGGGGAAAAAAATGGGGGAAAATTGGGGGAAAAATGGGGGAAAATTGGGGGAAAATTCAGCGAAAATTCAGCGAAAATTGGGGGGAAATTGGGAAGAAATTCAGGGAAATATTCAGGGGAAAATCAGGGCAAATTGGGGGAAATTGAGAAAAAAATGGGGGCAAAAATTGGGGGGAAATTGGGGGAAATTGGGAAAAAATGGGGGAAAATTGGGGGGAAATTGGGAAAAATTCAGGGAAATATTCAGGGAAAATTGGGGGAAAATTGGGGGGAAATTGGGGAGAAATTGGGGAAAAAATGGGGAAAAATTGGGAAAAATTGAGGGAAAATTCAGGGAAAATTGGGAAAAAATTCAGCAAAAATTCAGCAAAAATTGGGGAAAAATGGGGGAAAATTGGGGGGAAATTCAGGGAAAATTGGGGGGAAAATTGGGGAAAAAATCAGCGAAAATTCAGCAAAAATTGGGGGAAAATATTGGGGAAAATTCGGGGAAAAAAATGCGGGAAAAAATTGGGGGGAAATTCAGGGAAAATTCAGTGAAAATTCACGGAAAATTGGGGGAAAATTCAGCGAAAATTCAGCAAAAATTGGGGAAAAAAATGGGGAAAATTGGGGGGAAATTCAGGGAAAATTCAGCGAAATTCAGGGAAAATTCAGCAAAAATTGGGGGAAATTGGGGGAAAATTCAGGGGGAAAATTGGGGGGAAATTGGGGGAAAATTGGGAAGAAATTCAGGGAAATATTCAGGGGAAATTGGGGAAAAAATCAGCGAAAATTCAGCAAAAATTGGGGGAAAATATTGGGGAAAATTGGGGGGAAATTCAGTGAAAATTCAGTGAAAATTCACAGAAAATTGGGGGAAAATTCAGCGAAAATTCAGCAAAAATTGGGGAAAAAATGGGGAAAAATTGGGGGAAAATTGGGGGGAAATTCAGGGAAAATTCAGGGAAAATTCAGGGAAATTGGGAAAAAAATGGGGGAAAATTGGGGGGAAATTCAGTGAAAATTCAGCGAAAATTCAGGGAAAATTCAGCAAAAATTGGGGGAAATTGGGGAAAATTCAGGGGGAAAATTGGGAGGAAATGGGGGAAAAATTCAGGGAAAATTGGGGGAAAATTGGGAGAAATTGGGGAGAAAATTGAGGGGAAATTGGGAAAAAATTCAGCAAAAATTGGGGAAAATTAAGGAGAAATTTGGAAAACAATGGGGGAAAATTGGGGGAAAAATTGGGGGAAAATTGGGTGGAAATTGGGAAAAAAATGGGGGAAAATTGAGGAAATATTGAGGGGAAATTGGGGAGAAATATTCGGGGAAAATTGGGGAAAAAATTGGGAAAAATTGGGGGGAAATTCAGGGAAAATTGGGGGAAAAATTGGGGAAAAATTGAGGGGAAAATTGGGGAAAATTGGGCAAAAATTGGGGGGGAAATTGGGAAAAAATTGGGGAAAATTTGGGGAATATTCAGGGAAAATTGGGGGGAAAATTGGGGAAAACTTGGGGGAAAATTGGGGGGAAATCAGAAAAGTTTGGGAAAAAATGGGTGAAAAATTGGGGGAAAATTGAGGGGAAATTGGGAAAAAATTGGGAAAAATTTCAGGGAAAATTGGGGGGAAATCAGGAAAGTTTAGGGGAAAATTGGGGAAAAATTCAGAGGAAATTCAGAGAAAATTGGGAAAAAATTGGCGAAAATTGGGGGAAAATTCAGCAAAAATTCAGTGAAAATTCAGGGAAAATTGGGGGAAAATTGAGGGGAAAATTGGGGGAAATTGGGAAAAAATTCAGGGAAAATTGGGGAAAATTTCAGGAAAATTTGGGGAAAATTCAGCAAAAATTCAGCAAAAATTGGGGAAAATTCAGGAAAATTTGGGGAATATTCAGGAAAAAAATTGGGGAAAATTGAGAAATATTCAGGAAAAATTCAGGAAAATTTGGGAATTCTCTCCACATTCTGGGGATATTTTTGGGATGAATTTGGGATTTTTTTGGGGGATTTTTGTGGATTTTTTTGAGATTTTTTGTGGATTTTTTGTGATTTTTTGTGGATTTTTTTGGAATTTTGGGGGGGATTTTGGGGGGGATTTTTGGGATTTTTGGGGGGATTTTTGTGGAATTTTTTGGGGGATATTTTGGGATTTTTGGGGGGATTTTTTGTGAAATTTTTAGGGGATTTCTTGTGGGATTTTTGGGGATTTTTTGGGATTTTTTGGGGATTTTTTGGGGATATTTTTGGGGATTTTTTGGGGCTTTTTGGGAGGATTTTTGTGGATTTTCTTGGGATTTTTTGTGAGATTTTTGGGGATGTTTTGGGGATTTTTTGGGATTTTTGGGGTTGTTTTGGGGGTTGTTTTTGGGGGTTTTTTGGGGTTGTTTTTGGGGTTGTTTTTGGGATTTTTGGTGGGATTTTTTGTGGGATTTTTGGGGATTTTTTGTGGGATTTTTGGGGATATTTTTGGGATGAATTTGGGGTTTTTTGGGGTTGTTTTTGGGATTTTTGGTGGGATTTTTTGTGGATTTTCTTGGGATTTTTTGTGAGATTTTAGGGGATTTTTGGGGATTTTTGGGGTTGTTTTTGGGGTTGTTTTTGGGATTTTTGGTGGGATTTTTGGTGGGATTTTTGGGGATTTTTGTGGGATTTTTGGGGTTGTTTTGGGGGTTTTTTGGGGTTGTTTTTGGGGTTGTTTGTGGGATTTTTTGTGGGATTTTTGTGGGATTTTTTGGGGATTTTTAGGGGATTTTTTGTGGGATTTTTGGGGATATTTTTGGGGATTTTTAGGGGATATTTTTGGGATGAATTTGGGTTTTTCTGGGGTTGTTTTTGGGGATTTTTGTGGATTTTTTTGGATTTTTTGGGGGTTTTTCGGGGATTTTTTTGGGGGAAATTCTCTGCAGATTCTGAGGATATTTTTGGGGATATTTTTGGGGTTTTTTGGGGGATTTTTTGTGGGATTTTTTGGGGTTTTTTTGGGGGATATTTTGGGGTGATTTGGGATTTTTTTGGGGATTTTTTTGGGGGATTTTTGGGGATATTTCTGGGGATATTTCTGGGGTGAATTTGGGATTTTTCGGGTTGTTTTTGGGGTTGTTTTGGGGGTTTTTTGGGGTTGTTTTGGGGGTGAATTTGGGGTTTTTTTAGGGGATATTTTTGGGATGAATTTGAGGTTTTTTGTGGTTGTTTTTGGGATTTTTGGGGGGATTTTTGGGGGATTTTTTGTGGGATTTTTAGGGATATTTCTGGGGGATATTTCTGGGGATATTTTTGGGATTTTTTTGGTGTGTTTGGGGTTAGTTTTTGGGGGTTGTTTTTGGGATTTTTAGGGGATTTTTTTGTGGATTTTCTTGGGATTTTTTGTGAGATTTTTAGGGGATTTTTGGGGATATTTCTGGGGATATTTTTGGGATTTTTCGGGGATATTTTTGGGATTTTTTTTGTGAGATTTTTAGGGGATTTTTGTGGGATTTTTGGGGATTTTTAGTGGCTTTTTTGTGGGATTTTTGGGGATTTTTAGTGGATTTTTCGGGGATATTTTGGGGATTTTTAGTGGATTTTTCGGGGATATTTTTGGGGATATTTTTGGGGATTTTTTGGGGCTGTTTTTGGGTTTGTTTTTGGTGTTTTTGGGGTTGCTTTTGGGGTTGTTTTTGGGATTTTTGGTGGGATTTTTTTGTGGGATTTTTGGGGATTTTTTGTGGGATTTTTGGGGATATTTTTGGGATGAATTTGGGGTTTTTTGGGGTTGTTTTTGGGATTTTTGGTGGGATTTTTTGTGGATTTTCTTGGGATTTTTTGTGAGATTTTTAGGGGATTTTTGGGGATATTTTTGGGGTTTTTTGGGGTTGTTTTTGGGGTTCTTTTTGGGATTTTTGGTGGGATTTTTGGTGGGATTTTTTGTGATTTTTTGTGGCTTTTTTTGGGATTTTTAGGGGATTTTTGTGGGATTTTTGGGGATTTTTTTGTGGATTTTCTTGGGATTTTTTGTGAGATTTTTAGGGGATTTTTGGGGATATTTTTGGGGATTTTTCGGGGATATTTTTGGGGTTGTTTTTGGGGTTTTTTGGCTCTCACCTGCCAGCTCCAGCGTGGCCTCACGGGACAGCAGCCGCTGCCCCTCCCCCACGCGGGCCCAGCACCGATAGCGGCCGGAATCCGACAGCGACACCGGGAACAGCCTGAGGGGAAAATGGGGGAAATTTGGGGCTTTTTGGGCTTTTTGGGGTTTTTTGGGGATTTTATGGGGTTTTAGGGGGTTTTGGGGTTTTTTTTTGTGGGGTTTTATGGGGTTTTGTGGGGTTTTTGGGGGGTTTTTAATGGGGTTTTATGGGGGTTTTTATGGAATCCGACAGCGACACCGGGAACAGCCTGAGGGGAAAATGGGGAAATTTGGGGCTTTTTGGGGCTTTTTGGGGATTTTTGGGAATTTTGGGGAATTTTTGGGGATTTTTGGGGTTTTTGGGGATTTTTGGGGATTTTTGGGGATTTTTGGGGATTTTTGGGGGTGAATTTGGGATTTTTTGGGGGTTTTTGAGGGGTTTTTGGGGGGTTTTTATGGGGGATTTTATGGAATCCGACAGCGACACCGGGAACAGCCTGGGGGGAAAATGGGGAAATTTGGGCATTTTTGGGGCTTTTTGGGCTTTTTGGGGATTTTTGGGGATTTTATGGGGATTTTATGGGGTTTTGGGGTTTGGTTTTTGGTGGGTTTTATGGGGTTTTTGTGGGGTTTTATGGGGTTTTTGTGGGTTTTTTGGGGGGTTTTTGGGGGGTTTTTTGGGGGGTTTTTGGGGGGTTTTTATGGGGGATTTTATGGAATCCGACAGCGACACCGGGAACAGCCTGAGGGGAAAATGGGGAAATTTGGGGCTTTTTGGGGATTTTTGGGGCATTTTTGGGATTTTTGGGGCTTTTATGGGGTTTTGGGGTTTTTTTGGTGGGGTTTTATGGGGTTTTTGTGGGGTTTTTGGGGTTTTTTGGGGTTTTTTAATGGGGTTTTATGGGGGATTTTATGGGGGGTTTATGGAATCCGACAGCGACACCGGGAACAGCCTGAGGGAAAATGGGGAAATTTGGGGCTTTTTGGGGATTTTTGGGGCTTTTTGGGGATTTTTGGGGATTTTTAGGGATTTTTTGGGGTTTTGGGGTTTTTTTTTGTGGGGTTTTATGGGGTTTTTGTGCGGTTTTTGTGGGGTTTTTCTGGGGTTTTTATGGGGGATTTTATGGAATCCGACAGCGACACCGGGAACAGCCTGAGGGGAAAATGGGGAAATTTGGGGATTTTGGGGGCTTTTTGGGGCTTTTTTGGGGATTTTGGGGATTTTGGGGGTTTTTGGGGCTTTTTTTGTGGGGTTTTATGGGGTTTTTGGGGGGTTTTTTGGGGGTTTTTTGGGGGGTTTTTGTGGGGGATTTTATGGAATCCGACAGCGACACCGGGAACAGCCTGAGGGGAAAATGGGGAAATTTGGGCATTTTTGGGCTTTTTGGGATTTTTGGGGTTTTTTTTTTGATTTTAGGGGGTTTTGGGGTTTTTTTGGTGGGGTTTTATGGGGTTTTAAGGGGTTTTTGGGGGGGTTTTTGGGGGGGTTTTTATGGGGGGTTTATGGAATCCGACAGCGACACCGGGAACAGCCTGAGGGAAAATGGGGAAATTTGGGCATTTTTGGGGCTTTTTGGGGATTTTTGGGGTTTTTTTGGGATTTTAGGGGGTTTTGGGGTTTTTTTTTGTGGGGTTTTATGGGGTTTTTGTGGGGTTTTTTATGGGGTTTTTGGGGGGTTTTTATGGGGGATTTTATGGAATCTGACAGCGACACCGGGAACAGCCTGAGGGGAAATTTGGGGCATTTTGGGGCTTTTTGGGGATTTTTGGGGATTTTTGGGGATTTTATGGGGATTTTATGGGGTTTTGGGGTTTTTTTAATGGGGTTTTTGTGGGGTTTTATGGGGTTTTTTGTGGGGTTTTATGGGGTTTTTGTGGGGTTTTTTGGGGTTTTTTATGGGGTTTTTGGGGGTTTTTGGGGGGGATTTTATGGAATCCGACAGCGACACCGGGAACAGCCTGAGGGGAAAATGGGGAAATTTGGGCATTTTTGGGGATTTTTGGGGATTTTTGGGGGATTTTTGGGGATTTTATGGGGTTTTTTGTGGGGTTTTTGAGGGTTTTTGTGGGGTTTTTTGGGGGTTTTTGGGGGGTTTTTTGGGGGTTTTTGGGGGTTTTTATGGGGGATTTTATGGAATCCGACAGCGACACCGGGAACAGCCTGAGGGGAAAATGGGGGAATTTGGGATTTTTGGGTTTTTTGGGGATTTTGGGGGATTTTGGGGGTTTTTGGGGCTTTTTTTGTGGGGTTTTATGGGGTTTTTGGGGGGTTTTTTGGGTTTTTGGAGGTTTTTTGGGGGTTTTTCGGGGGTTTTTATGGGGGATTTTATGGAATCCGACAGCGACACCGGGAACAGCCTGAGGGGAAAATGGGGAAATTTGGGGAAATTTGGGCATTTTTGGGGATTTTTGGGGATTTTTGGGGATTTTTGGGGTGAATTTGGGATTTTTGGGGGTTTTTTGAGGGGTTTTATGGGGGATTTAGGGGGGTTTTTATGGGGGATTTTATGGAATCCGACAGCGACACAGGAACAGCCTGAGGGGAAAATGGGGAAATTTGGGCATTTTTGGGGATTTTTGGGGCTTTTTGGGGATTTTTAGGGCTTTTTGGGGTTTTGGGGGTTTTTTTGTGGGGTTTTATGGGGTTTTTGGGGGTTTTTATGGGGTTTTTATGGGGTTTTTGGGGGGTTTTTTGGGGGGTTTTTATGGGGGATTTTATGGAATCCGACAGCGACACCGGGAACAGCCTGAGGGGAAAATGGGGGAAATTTGGGCATTTTTGGGGATTTTTGGGGGTTTTGGGGATTTTTGGGGATTTTATGGGGTTTTGGGGCTTTTTTTGTGGGGTTTTATGGGGTTTTTGGGGGGTTTTATGGGGTTTTTGGGGGGTTTTTGTGGGGGATTTTATGGAATCCGACAGCGACACCGGGAACAGCCTGAGGGGAAAATGAGGAAATTTGGGGCATTTTGGGGATTTTTGGGGATTTTTGGGGATTTTTGGGGGTTTTTGGGGATTTTATGGGGTTTTTGTGGGGTTTTAGAGGGGTTTTATGGGGTTTTTGTGGGGGTTTTTGGGGGTTTTTGGGGGGTTTTTATGGGGGATTTTATGGAATCCGACAGCGACACCGGGAACAACCTGAGGGGAAAATGGGGAAATTTGGGCATTTTTGGGCATTTTTGGGGATTTTTGGGGATTTTTGGGGCTTTTTGGGGATTTTATGGGGTTTTGGGGTTTTTTTTGGTGGGGTTTTATGGGGTTTTTTGGGGTTTTTTGGGGGTTTTTTGGGGGGTTTTTAGGGGGGATTTTATGGAATCCGACAGCGACACCGGGAACAGCCTGAGGGGAAAATGGTGTGACAATGACGATTCACAGGTGACAATAATGACACACACAGGTGACACAGGTGACACAGGTGACACAGGTGACAATAATGACACTCACAGGTGATATCAATGACACTCACAGGTGACACAGGTGTGACAATGACCACTCACAGCTCACACAGGTGACATCAATGACACACAGGTGACACAGGTGACAATAATGACACTCACAGGTGACACAGGTGACACTCACAGGTGACACAGGTGCCTCACCTGAGCTGGCAGGTGACGAGCCACCCGCCTTGCGGCAGCGCCACCTGGGCCATGGCGCTGTCCCCAAACACACAGGGGTGACACAGGTGACACAGGGGTGACAATAACCACACACAGGTGACAATAATGACACTCACAGGTGACACAGAGGTGACAATGACCACTCACAGGTGACACAGGTGTCACATAAAGGTGACAATAACCACACACAGGTGACATCAATGACACACACAGGTGACACAGGTGTGACAATAAGGATCCACAGGTAACACAGGTGACATCAGTGACAAACTCAGGTGACACAGGTGTGACAATAAGGATCCACAGGTGACACAGGTGACACGTAAAGGTGACAATAATGATCCACAGGTGACACAAAAGGTGACATTAATGGCTCACAGGTGACACAGGGGTGACAATAACGACTCATAGGTGGCACAGGTGACACATAAAGGTGACAATAACGAATCACAGCTCACACAGGTGACAATAATGACACTCACAGGTGACACAGGTGATGCTCACAGGTGACACAGGTGTGACAATAATGATTCACAGCTCACACAGGTGACACATAAAGGTGACATTAACGGCTCACAGGTGACACAGGGGTGACAGTAACGATCCACAGGTGACACAGGTGACACAGGTGTGACAGTAACCACTCACAGCTCACACAGGTGACATCAATGGCTCACACAGGTGACACATAAAGGTGACACAGGTGTCTCACCTGAGCTGGCAGGTGCGGAGCCACCCGCCCTGCGGCAGCGCCACCTGGGCCATGTCGCTGTCCCCAAACACACAGGGGTGACAGTGACCACTCACAGGTGACACAGGTGTGACAATAACCACACACAGGTGACATCAATGACACTCACAGGTGACACAGGTGACACTCACAGATGACACTCACAGCTCTCACAGGTGACACAGGTGTGACAATGACCACTCACAGCTCACACAGGTGACACAGGTGACACTCACAGGGGTGACACAGGTGTGACAATAACGATTCACAGCTCACACGAGTGACATCAATGGCTCACACAGGTGACACAGGTGACAATAATGACACTCACAGGTGACACAGGTGTGACAATAACGATCCACAGGTGACACAGGTGACACAGGTGACACAGGTGTGACAATAACCACACACAGCTCACACAGGTGACATCAATGGCACTCACAGGTGACACAGGTGACAATAATGACACAGACGGGTGGCACAGGTGACACAGGTGACATCAATGACACTCACAGGTGACACAGGTGACAATAATGACACTCACAGGTGACACAGGTGTCTCACCTGAGCTGGGAGGTGACGAGCCACCCCCCTTGCGGCAGCGCCACCTGGGCCATGTCGCTGTCCCCAAACACACAGGGGTGACACAGGTGACATCAATGACACACACAGGTGACACAGCTCACACAGGTGACACAGGTGACACTCACAGGTGACAATGACGCCTCACCTGAGCTGGCAGGTGCGGAGCCACCCGCCCTGCGGCAGCGCCACCTGGGCCATGGCGCTGTCCCCAAGCACACAGGGGTGACACAGGTGTGACAATAACGAATCACAGCTCACACAGGTGACACATAAAGGTGACAATGACAATTCACAGCTCACACAGGTGACAATAATGACACTCACAGGTGACACAGGTGTGACAATGACCATCCACAGGTGACAATAATGACACACAGGTGATATCAATGACACTCACAGGTGACACAGGTGTGACAATAAGGAGACACAGGTAACACAGGTGACACAGATGACACAGGTGACACATAAAGGTGACAATAACGGCTCACAGGTGACACAGGTGATATCAATGACACACACAGGGGTGACACAGGTGTGACAATAACGATCCACAGGTGACACAGGTGACACATAAAGGTGACATTAATGGCTCACAGGTGACACAGGTGTGACAATAACAAATCACAGGTGACACAGGTGACCTCAATGACACTCACAGGTGACACAGGTGTGACAATAACGACCCACAGGTAACACAGGTGACATCAGTGATAAACTCAGGTGACACAGGTGTGACAATAATGATCCACAGGTGACACAGGGGTGACAATAAGCACCCATAGGTGACATCAATGACACTCACAGGTGACACAGGTGACATCAATGACAGACGGGTGACACAGGTGACACATAAAGGTGACAATGACGCCTCACCTGAGCTGGGAGGTGACGAGCCACCCCCCTTGCGGCAGCGCCACCTGGGCCATGGCGCTGTCCCCAAACACACAGGGGTGACAGTGACCACACACAGGTGACATCAATGACACTCACAGGTGACACAGGTGACACAGAGGTGACACAGGTGACAATGACGATCCACAGGTGACAATAATGGCACACACAGGTGACACAGGTGACACAGGTGTGACAATAACGACTCACAGGTGACATCAATGACACTCACTGGTGACACAGGTGTGACAGTAACCATACACAGGTGACAATAATGACACTCACAGGTGACACAGGGGTGACAATAACGATTCACAGGTGACAATAATGACACAGACGGGTGGCACAGGTGACACAGGTGACATCAATGACACACACAGGTGACACAGGTGTCTCACCTGAGCTGGGAGGTGCGGAGCCACCCCCCTTGCGGCAGCGCCACCTGGGCCATGGCGCTGTCCCCAAACACACAGGGGTGACACAGGTGACACAGGGGTGACAATGACGAATCACAGCTCACACAGGTGACACAGGTGACACTCACAGCTCACACAGGTGACATCAATGGCTCACACAGGTGACACATAAAGGTGACACAGGTGACACAGGTGACACAGGTGTGACAATAACCACACACAGGTGACACAGGTGTGACAATAACGACTCACAGGTGACATCAATGACACTCACTGGTGACACAGGTGTGACAGTAACCATACACAGGTGACAATAATGACACTCACAGGTGACACAGGTGACAATAACGACTCACAGCTCACACAGGTGACAATAATGACACAGACGGGTGACACAGGTGACACTCACAGGTGACATTAAGGACACACACAGGTGACACAGGTGTGACAATGACCACTCACAGGTGACACACAGGTGACAATAATGACACACACAGGTGACACAGGGGTGACACATAAAGGTGACCATAACCACTCATAGGTGACACAGGTGACACAGGTGTGACAATAACGAATCACAGGTGACACAGGTGACACACACAGGTGACATCAGTGACACTCACAGGTGACACAGGTGTGACAATAACGAATCACAGCTCACACAGGTGACACATAAAGGTGACAATAACGATTCACAGGTGACACAGGGGTGACAATGACCACACACAGGTGACACAGGTGACACATAAAGGTGACATCAATAGCACACAGGTGACACAGAGGTGACAATGACCACTCACAGCTCACACAGGTGACACAGGTGACACAGGGGGTGACAATGACCACACACAGGTGACACAGAGGTGACAATAACGATCCACAGGTAACACAGGTGACACAGATGACACACACAGGTGACACGGGTGACACTCACAGGTGACACAGGTGTGACAATAACGATACACAGGTGACATCAATGACACATAAAGGTGACATTAATGGCTCACAGGTGACACAGGTGTGACAGTGACCACTCACAGCTCACACAGGTGACAATAATGACACTCACAGGTGACACAGGGGTGACAATAACCACTCACAGCTCACACAGGTGACACAGGTGACATCAATGGCTCACACAGGTGACACATAAAGGTGACAATGACGCCTCACCTGAGCTGGGAGGTGCGGAGCCAACCCCCTTGCGGCAGCGCCACCTGGGCCATGTCGCTGTCCCCAAACACACAGGGGTGACACAGGTGACACAGGTGTGACAATAACGACTCACAGGTGACACAGGTGACACTCACAGGTGACACAGGTGACACAGGGGTGACAATAACGATCCACAGGTGACACAGGTGACACATAAAGGTGACAATAGCAATTCACAGGTGACACAGGGGGTGACAATAACGATGCACAGGTGACAATAATGACACACACAGGGGTGACACAGGTGACACAGGTGTGACAATGACCACTCACAGCTCACACAGGTGACACAGAGGTGTCAAAAACCACACACAGGTGACACATAAAGGTGACATTAATGGCTCACAGGTGACACAGGTGTCACAATAATGAATCACAGCTCACACAGGTGACACAGGTGACATCAATGACACTCACAGGTGACACAGGTGTGACAATAACAACTCATAGGTGACACAGGTGTCACATAAAGGTGACAATAACGACTCACAGGTGACACAGGTGTGACAATAACAATCCACAGCTCACACAGGTGACATCAGTGACACACATAGGGGTGACACAGGGGTGACAATAACCACACACAGCTCACACAGGTGACACAGGTGACATCAATGGCTCACACAGGTGACACTCACAGGTGACACAGGTGACACAGGTGACACAGGTGACACATAAAGGTGACACAGGTGTCTCACCTGAGCTGGGAGGTGACGAGCCACCCCCCCTGCGGCAGCGCCACCTGGGCCATGGCGCTGTCCCCAAACACACAGGGGTGACACAGGTGACACAGGTGTGACAATAACGAATCACAGGTGACACAGGTGACACAGGTGACACTCACAGGTGACACAGGTGACATCAATGACACTCACAGGTGACACAGGTGTGACAGTAACGGCTCACAGGTGACACAGGTGTCACATAAAGGTGACACAGGGGTGACAATGACCACTCACAGGTCACACAGGTGACATCAATGACACTCACAGGTGACACAGGGGTGACAATAACAAATCACAGGTGACACAGGTGACCTCAATGACACTCACAGGTGACACAGGTGTGACAATGACCACACACAGGTGACAATAATGACACTCACAGGTGACACAGGTGACACACACAGGTGTGACAATGACGCCTCACCTGAGCTGGGAGGTGCGGAGCCACCCCCCTTGCGGCAGCGCCACCTGGGCCATGGCGCTGTCCCCAAACACACAGGGGTGACAGTGACCACACACAGGTGACACAGGTGACATCAATGGCTCACACAGGTGACACAGGTGACAATAACGATCCACAGGTGACACAGGTGACACAGGTGACATCAATGACACTCACAGGTGACACAGGTGTGACAATAACCACACACAGGTGACAATAATAACACTCAAAGGTGACACAGAGGTGACAATGACCACTCAGAGTTCACACAGGTGACACATAAAGGTGACAATGACAATTCACAGGTGACACAGGTGACAATAACGATCCACAGGTGACACAGGTGGCACATAAAGGTGACATTAAGGACACACACAGGTGTGTCAATAATGACTCATAGGTGACACAGGTGACAATAACCACACACAGGTGACACAGGTGACACTCACAGGTGACACAGGTGTGACAATAACAATGCACAGGTGACACAGGTGTGACAATAATGATCCACAGGTGACACAGGTGAGACAGGTGACACAGGGGTGACAATAACGATCCACAGGTGACACAGGTGTGACAATAATGATCCACAGGTAACACAGGTGACACAGGTGACACTCACAGGTGACACAGGTGTGACAATGACCACTCACATCTCACACAGCTCACACAGGTGACACTCACAGGTGACACAGGTGACACTCACAGGTGACACAGGTGACATTAAAGTCTCACCTGAGCTGGGAGGTGACGAGCCACCCGCCCTGCGGCAGCGCCACCTGGGCCATGTCGCTGTCCCCAAACACACAGGGGTGACAATGACCACACACAGGTGACACAGGTGACACAGGTGACACAGGTGACACTCACAGGTGACACAGCTCACACAGGTGACAATAATGACACTCACAGGGGTGACACAGGTGTGACAATGACCACTCACAGCTCACACGAGTGACACAGGTGTGACAATAATGATACACAGGTGACACAGAGGTGACAATAACCACACACAGGTGACAATAATGGCGCACACAGGTAACACAGGTGTGACACAGGTGTGACAATAACAATGCACAGGTGACACTCACAGGTGACATTAACGGCTCACAGGTGACACTAGAGGTGACAATGACCACTCACAGCTCACACAGGTGACACATAAAGGTGACAATAACCACACACAGGTGACACAGGTGACATCAATGACACACACAGGTGACAATAACGATTCACAGGTGACACAGGGGTGACAATAACGAATCACAGCTCACACAGGTGACATCAATGACACTCACAGGTGACACAGGTGACACATAAAGGTGACATCAATGACACAGGTGACACAGGTGATACTCACAGGTGACACAGGGGTGACAATAACCACACACAGGTGACACAGGTGACACATAAAGGTGACATCAATAGCACACAGGTGACACAGAGGTGACAATGACCACTCACAGCTCACACAGGTGACACAGGGGGTGACAATGACCACACACAGGTGACACAGAGGTGACAATAACGATCCACAGGTGACACAGGTGACACTCACAGGTGACACAGGTGTGACAATAACAAATCACAGGTGACACAGGTGACACATAAAGGTGACAATAACCATTCACAGCTCACACAGGTGACATCAATGACACACACAGGTGACACAGGGGTGACAATAACGACTCACAGGTGACACATAAAGGTGACATTAAGGACACACACAGGTGACACAGGTGTGACGATAACGACTCATAGGTGACACAGGTGACAATAACCACACACAGGTGACAATAATGACACTCACAGGTGAGACAGGTGTGACAATGACCACTCACAGCTCACATAGGTGTGACAATGACCACTCACAGGTGACACAGGTGACATCAGTGACACACAGAGGGGAGACACAGGTGTGACAATAACGATCCACAGGTGACAATAATGACACACACAGGTGACACAGGTGACAATAACGATCCAGAGGTGACACAGGTGTGACAATGACCACTCACAGCTCACACAGGTGACACAGGTGTGACAATAACGACTCACAGCTCACACAGGTGACACTCACAGGTGACACATAAAGGTGACAATAGCGTCTCACCTGAGCTGGGAGGTGACGAGCCACCCCCCTTGCGGCAGCGCCACCTGGGCCATGGCGCTGTCCCCAAACACACAGGGGTGACAATAACGGCTCACAGGTGACACAGGTGTGACAATAATGACACACAAAGGTGACATTAACGCCTCACCTGAGCTGGGAGGTGACGAGCCACCCGCCTTGCGGCAGCGCCACCTGGGCCATGGCGCTGTCCCCAAACACACAGGGGTGACACAGGTGTGACAATAACGACTCACAGGTGACACAGGTGACACAGGTGACACTCACAGGTGACACAGGTGTCTCACCTGAGCTGGGAGGTGACGAGCCACCCGCCCTGCGGCAGCGCCACCTGGGCCATGTCGCTGTCCCCAAACACACAGGGGTGACACAGGTGACATCAATGACCCTCACAGGTGACACAGGTGACACATAAAGGTGACATCAATGACACAGGTGACACAGGTGTCTCACCTGAGCTGGGAGGTGACGAGCCACCCCCCCTGCGGCAGCGCCACCTGGGCCATGTCGCTGTCGCCGTCGCTGTCGCGCCCGTCGCGTTCCCAGCCCAGCTCCGGGGGCGGCCCCGGCCCCGCCCCCCGCGCGCGGCAGCGCAGCCGCACCTCCCCCCCCGGGGCCGCGCGCGCGTCCGAGGGGTGGAGCAGGAAGGAGAGGCCTGGGAATGGGGGAAAATGGGGGGAATTTGGTGAAAAGTGGGGGGGAAATGGGAATTCTGGAAAAAAAATACCGCAAAAAATTCCCAAAAATTTTTTTTGGGAATTCCAAAAAAAAAAACCCCCAAAATTTGGAGAAAATGGGTAAAAAACCACCCTGGAATGGGGCGAAATGGGGAGAAAATGGGGAAAATATGGGGGGAAAATGGGAATTCCGAAAAAAAATACTGCAAAAAAATTGGAGAAAATGGGTAAAAAATGGGGAAAATATGGGGAAAAACCACCCTGAAATCCAGGATTGTCACACCTGGAATGGGGGGAAATGGGGAGAAAATGGATAAAGAATGGGAATTCCAAAAAAAATTACCAAAATTCCAAAAAAACGGGAAAAAATTGGAGGAAATGGGGAAAAAATGGAGGAAAATGGGGAAAAAATGGGAATTCCGAAAAAAAAAATCCAAAAAAAAAGGGGAAAAAATTGGAGAAAATGGGCAAAAAATGGGCAAAAACCACCCCGGAATGTCACACCTGGAATGGGGAGGGGAAATGGGTGAAAATGGGTGAAAAATGGGGAAAAAATGGGAAAAAACCACCCCGGAATGTCACACCTGGAATGGGGACAGAAAATGGGGAGAAAATGGTCAAAAAATGGGTAAAAAAATGGGCAAAAACCACCCCGGAATGATACACCTGGAAATGGGGGGAAATGAGGAGAAATGGGTAAAAAATGGGGGAAAAATGGGAATTCTGGAAAAAAATACCGAAATTCCAAAAAAAACGGGGGAAAAAATTGGAGAAAATGGGGAAAAAATGGGTAAAAAACCACCCCAAAATCCAGGAATGTGACATCTGGAATGGGGGAAAAAATGGGGAAAAATGGGGGAAAAATGGGGGAAAATGGGAATTCTGGAAAAAAATACCGAAATTCAAAAAAAAAAGGGGGAAGAAATTGGAGAAAATGGGGAAAAAATGGGTAAAAAACCACCCCAAAATCCAGGAATGTGACATCTGGAATGGGGGAAAAAATGGGGAAAAATGGGGGAAAAATGGGGGAAATATGGGGGAAAATGGGAATTCTGAAAAAAAATACCAAAATTCCAAAAAAAAAAGGGGAAGAAATTGGAGAAAATGGGTAAAAAATGGGAAAAAACCACCCCAAAATCCAGGAATGTGACATCTGGAATGGGGGAAAAAATGGGGAGAAATGGGGGAAAAATGGGGGAAAACCACCCCGGAATGTCACACCTGGAATGGGGGGAAAATGGGTGAAAATGGGTTAAAAATAGGCAAAAAATGGGCAAAAATTGATAAAAAACTACCCCGGAATGTCACACCTGGAATGGGGGGAAAATGGGGGAAAAATGGGGGAAAATGGGGAAAATGGGGGGAAAATGGGGGAAAAAATGGGGGGAAAATGGGGGGAAAATGGGGAAAAAATGGGGAAAAACCGCCCTGAAATCCAGGAATGTCACACCTGGAATGGGGCGAAAAGGGGAGAAAATGGGGGAAAAATGGGTAAAAATGGGGGAAAAAATGGGAATTCCGAAAAAAAAATCCGAAAAAATTGGAGAAAATGGGTAAAAAATGGGCAAAAACCACCCCAGAATGTCACACCTGGAATGGGGACAGGAAATGGGGAGAAAATGGGGGAAATATGGGGAAAATATGGGAATTCTGGAAAAAAAATACCGAAATTCCAAAAAAAATGGGGAAAAATTGGAGAAAATGGGGAAAAAATGGAGAAAATGGGAAAAAATGGGGAAAAATGGGTAAAAAAATGTGAAAAAACCACCCCGGAATGACACACCTGGAATGGGGGGAAAATGGGGGAAAATGGGTGAAAAATGGGGGAAAAATGGGGAAAAAAATGTGAAAAAACCACCCCAGAATGTCACACCTGGAATTGGGGGGAAATGGGAGAAAATGGGTGAAAATTGGGGAAAAATGGGGAAAAAATGGGGAAAAAATGGGGAAAAAACCACCCTGAAATCCAGGAATGTCACACCTGGGATGGGGACAGGAAATGGGGAGAAAATGGGGAAAAATGGAGGAAAAATGGGTGAAAACCACCCCGGAATGTCACACCTGGAATGGGGGGAAAATGGGGGAAAATGGGGAAAAATGGGGGAAAAATGGGAAAAAAATGGGAATTCTGGAAAAAAATAGCGAAATTCCAAAAAAAACGGGGAAAAATTGGAGAAAATGGGAAAAAAATGGAGGAAAGTGGGGAAAAAAAACCCACCCTGGAATGGGGGGAAATGGGGGGAAATGGGTGAAAAGTGGGGGGGAAATGGGAATTCTGGAAAAAAATAGCGAAATTCCAAAAAAAACGGGGAAAAAATTGGAGAAAATGGGTTAAAAATAGGCAAAAAATGGGCAAAAATTGATAAAAAACTACCCCGGAATGTCACACCTAGAATGGGGGGAAAATGGGGGAAAAATGGGGGAAAATGGGGAAAATGGGGGGAAAATGGGGAAAAAATGGGGAAAAAACCACCCTGAAATCCAGGAATGTCACACCTGGGATGGGGACAGGAAATGGGGAGAAAATGGGTGAAAAATGGGGAAAAATGGGGGGAAAATGGTGAAAAAATGGGCAAAAACCACCCTGGAATGTCACACCTGGAATGGGGGAAAATGGGTAAAAAATGGGAATTCCGGAAAAAAATACCGAAATTCCAAAAAAAAACGGGGAAAAAATTGGAGAAAATGGGGGAAAAATGGGGGAAAAAATGGGGAAAATATGGGGAAAAATGGGCAAAAACCACCCCGGAATGTCACACCTGGAATGGGGGGAAATGGGGAAAAATGGGGGAAAATGGGGGAAAAATGGGGAAAAAATGTGAAAAAACCACCCCGGAATGTCACACCTGGAATGGGGGGAAAATGGGTGAAAAATGGGGAAAAACGGGCAAACACCACCCCAGAATGATACACCTGGAATTGGGGGGAAATGGGGAAAAAATGGGAAAAAACCACCCCAAAATCCAGGAATGTGACACCTGGAATGGGGGAAAAAATGGGGAAAAATGGGGAAAATGGGGGAAAATGGGGAAAAAAAACCCACCCTGGAAATGGAGGGAAATGGGGAGAAATTGGTAAAAAATGGGGGAAAAATGGGAATTCTGGAAAAAAATAGCGAAATTCCAAAAAAACCGGGGAAAAATTGGAGAAAATGGGGAAAAATGGAGGAAGATGGGTAAAAAAATGAGGAAAAAAATGGGGAAAAAACCACCCTGAAATCCAGGAAAATCACCCCAAAAATCACCATAAAATCGACCCGAAAATCACCATAAAATCACCCAAAAATGACCCCAAAATCGACCCGAAAATCACCATAAAATCACCCCAAAATCGACCCGAAAATCAGCTTAAAATCACTCAAAAATCACCCCAAAATCACCCCAAAAATCACCATAAAATCACCCAAAAATCAGCCTAAAATCACCCAAAAATGACCGTGAAAATCACTCTAAAATCACCTGAAAATGACCCCAAAATCACCCCAAGAATCACCATAAAATCACCCAAAAATGACCCAAAATCTCCCCAAAAATCACCATAAAATCACCATAAAAATGACCCCAAAAATCGCCAAAAAATGACCCAAAAATCGACCCGAAAATCGCCCTAAAATCACCCAAAAATCACCATAAAACCACCCAAAAATCACCCCAAAATCACCCGAAAATGACCCCAAAATCACCCAAAAATCACCATAAAATCACCCCCAAAAATCACCATAAAATCACCCAAAAATGACCGCAAAATCGACCCAAAATGACTCCAAAACCACCCCAAAAATCACCATAAAAACAATCAAAAATGACCCCAAAATCACCATAAAATCGCCCCAAAATTGCCCTAAAATGATCCAAAAATCGACCCGAAAATCAGCCTAAAATCACCATAAAATAGCCCAAAAATAACCCTAAAATCACCCCAAAATGGCCCAAAATTTGCCTGAAAATGACCCTAAAATCATCCCGAAATGACCCCAAAAATCACTCTAAAATCGCCCAAAAATCACCAAAAAATGACCCAAAAAGGACCTCAAAATCGCCCTAAAAATCACCATAAAAACACCCAAAAATTACCCCAAAATCAGCCTAAAATCACCCAAAAATGACCCAAAAATCTCCCCAAAAATCACCATAAAATCCCTCCAAAAATCACCATAAAATCACCCCAAAATGACCCCAAAAATCACCATAAAATCGCCCTAAAATCGCCCTGAAAATCACCCCAAAAATCACCATAAAATCACTGAAAAATGACCCCAAAATCGCCCAAAAATGACCCCAAAATCACCCCAAAAATCGCCCTAAAATGACCCAAAAATCACCAAAAAATGACCCAAAAAGGACCCCAAAATCGCCCTAAAATCACCATAAAATCACCCCGAAAATCACCCTAAAATGACCCAAAAATCACCAAAAAATGACCCAAAAAGGACCCCAAAATCGCCCTAAAATCACCATAAAATCACCCAAAAATTTCCCCAAAATCACCCCAAAAATCGCCCAAAAATGACCCCGAAATTGCCCCGAAAATCACCATAAAATCGCCCAAAAATGACCCGAAAATCACCCCAAAAATCACCATAAAATTGCCCAAAAATCACCCCAAAATTCCCCTAAATGACCCCAAGATCACCCCAAAAATCACCATAAAATCACCCGAAAATGACCCGAAAATGACCCCAAAATCACCTGAAAAATCACCATAAAATCACCCCAAAATCGACCTGAAAATCAGCCTAAAATCGCCCAAAAATGACCCCAAAATCGACCCCAAAATCAGCCTAAAATCATCCCAAAATGACCCAAAATCGCCCGAAAAATCACCATAAAATCACCCAAAAATGACCCAAAAATCACCCCAAAATCACCCGAAAAATCACCCCAAAATCACCCCAAAATGACCACAAAGTCGCCCCAAAATGACCCCAAAAATCACCATAAAATCACCCAAAAATGACCCCAAAATCGCCCCAAAATGACCCAAAAATGACCCCAAAAATCACCATAAATTCACCCAAAAATGACCCCAAAATCACCCCGAAAATGACCTCAAAATAGCCCTAAAATGACCCCAAAATCCCCCCAAAAATCACCATAAAATCGCCCCAAAATCACCCCGAAAATCCACCCGAAAATCACCCAAAAATGCCCCAAAATCACCCCAAAAATCCGCCCTAAAATCGCCAAAAATGCCCAAATTCGGCGTTTCCGGTTTCCCGCGCTCCCTCCCGGTCCCCGGGGAGGCTCCGGAATTTCGGGAATTTCGGGAAATTCCCAAAAAAAGCCGAATTTGGGTGGGGGAGGGGCCGCAGCTGCGGGGTGGGGGAGGGGACCCCGCCCATCCCCCCGGGGGGGCCCCGCCCCCAATTTTGGGCCCCACCCAAAAAAAACCCGGGAAAAATCCTAAAAAAATTGGGGAACCCCAAAATTTGGGAATCCCCCAAAATTGGGGATCCCCCAAATTTGGGAATCTCAACATTTGGGAGACCCCAAAATTTGGATTTCCTAAAATTTGGACGCCCCAAAAATTGGGGAACCCCAGATTTAGGGAACCCCAAAATTTGGGATGGCCCCAAAAATTTGGAATCTCAAAATCTTGGAAAGCCCAAAATCAGAAAACCCCAAAATTTGGACAGCCAAAAATTGGGAAAGCCCAAATTTAAGAGACCCCAAAACTTGGAATATCAAAATTTGGGGAACCCCAAAATTTGAGATCCCCCCGAAATTTGGATCCTTTAAAATTGGGGAAGGCCAAAATAAAGAAACCCCAAAATTTGGGAAACCCCCAAAATTGGGGAACCCCAAAATTTGGGAAACCCCCAAAATTGGGGAACCCCAAAATTTGGGAAACCCCCAAAATTGGGGATTCTTAAATTTGGGGAACCCGAAAATTGGGAGATCCCAAAATCAGGAGACCCCAAAATTTGGGAACCCCCAAAAATTGGGATCCCCAAAATTTGGATCCCCCTAAAACTGGGAAACCCCAAAATTTGGGAGACCCAAAAAAATTGGAATCCCCTAAAATTGGGGAACCCGAAAATTTGGGAGACCCCAAAATTTGGGATCACCCCAAAATTTGGGAGACTCCAAATTGGGATCCCCCTAAAATTGGGATTCTCAAAAATTGGGAAAACCCCTAAAATTGGGAACCCCCAAAATTTGGGAGCCCCAAAATCGGGAGAGCCCAGAATCTGGGAGACTCCAAAAATGGAATTCCCTAAATTTGGGATCCTCCCAAAAAATTGGGAACCCCCAAAATCGGGACTCCCCAAAATCGGGAATCTCCAAATTTGGGATCCCCAAAAACCCCAAAATCGGGACCCTTCAAAATCGGGACCCCAAAAATTTCCCAAAAACCCCAAAATCGGGACCCTCCAAAATCGGGAATCTCCAAATTTGGGATCCCCAAAAATCCCAAAATCGGGACCCTCCAAAATCGGAATCCCCCTGACCCTGAGACCCCCCCAAATTTGGGATCCCCAAAATTGGGACCCCCCAAAATCCACAAAAGCCCCAAAATCGGGACCTTCCTGTCCCGGGACACCCCAAAACCGGGACACCCCAAATTGGGATATCCCAAAATTGGGACACCCCAAAATTGGGAGACCCCAAAATTGGGACACCCCAAAATTGGGACACCCCAAAACCGGGACCCGCCAAAAACCAGGAAACCCCAAACCAGGACATCCCAAAATTGGGACACCCCAAAACCGGGACACCCCAAAATCAAGACCCGCCCAAAACCAGGAAACCCCAAAACTGGGATCCCCAAAACCGGGACCCGCCAAAAACTGGGACACCCCAAAACCAGGAAACCCCAAACCAGGACATCCCAAAATTGGGACATTCCAAAATCGGGATACCCCAAAACCGGGACACCCCAAAATCAAGACCCGCCCAAAACCAGGAAACCCCAAAACCGGGATAACCCAAAATCGGGACACCCCCAAAACCGGGATCCGCCCAAAACTGTGACCTCCCAAAATCGGGATCCTCCTGTCCCGGGACACCCCAAAATCGAGACCCGCCCAAAATCTGGATCCCCAAAACCGGGACACCCCAAAACCGGGATACCCCAAAACCGGGACCCACCCAAAACAGAGACACCCCCAAACCAGGACACCCCAAAACAAAGACCCGCCCAAAACCGGGACACCCCAAAACCAGGAAACCCCAAAACCAGGACATCCCAAAATCGGGATACCCCAAAACCGGGATCCCCAAAAATCCGGACCCTCCTGTCCCGGGACCTCCCAAAATCGGGATCCCCAAAACCGGGACATCCCAAAATCGGGGTCCCCCCAAACCAGGACACCCCAAAACCGGGATATCCCAAAACCGAGACCCGCCCTAAACCGGGATCCTCCAAACCAGGATACCCCAAAACCGAGACACCCCAAAACCGGGACATCCCAAAATCGGGACCCTCCTGTCCCGGGACACCCCAAAACCGGGGCCAGCCAAAAACCGCGACCCGCCCAAAACCGGGACCCGCCCAAAATCGGGATCCCCAAAACCGGGATACCCCAAAAATCCAGACCCTCCTGTCCCGGGACACCCCAAAACAAAGACCCGCCCAAAACCGGGATACCCCAAAACCAGGAAACCCCAAAACCGGGATACCCCAAAACCGGGATCATTCTGTCCCGGGACACCCCAAAATTAGGACCCGCCCAAAATCGTGATACCCCAAAACCAGGAAACCCCAAAACCGGGATCAGTCTGTCCCGGGACACCCCAAAATCGGGATCCTCCCAAAATCGGGATCCGCCCAAAACTGAGACCCGCCCAAAATCGGGATCCTCCTGTCCCGGGACATCCCAAAATCGAGACTCGCCCAAAATCGGGATCCCCAAAACCAGGAAACCCCAAAACGGGGACACCCCAAAACCGGGATATCCCAAAACCGAGACCCGCCCAAAACCGGGACCCGCCCAAAATCGGGATCCCCAAAATCGGGACACCCCAAAAATCCAGACCCTCCTGTCCCGGGACACCCCAAAACAAAGACCCGCCCAAAACCGGGACACCCCAAAACCAGGAAACCCCAAAAATGGGACACCCCAAAACCGGGATCATTCTGTCCCGGGACACCCCAAAACCGGGACCTCCCAAAACCGAGACCCGCCCAAAACCGGGATCCTCCCCAAAATCGGGATGCGCCCAAAATCTGGACACTCCTGTCCCGGGACACCCCAAAACCAAGACCCGCCAAAAACCGGGACACCCCCAACTGGGACACCCGAAAACCAGCAGACCCCAAAATCGGGATACCCCAAAACCGGGACCCGCCAAAAACCGGGATATCCCAAAACCGGGACATCCCAAAACTGGGATACCCTAAAATCGAGACCCACCCAAAATCGGGATCCCCAAAACCGGGATCCCCAAAACCGGGACACCCCAAAACCGGGACCAGCTCAGAACCGGGACCTTCCTGTCCCGTGACACCCCAAAACCGAGACCCGCCCAAAATCGGGATCCCCAAAACCGGGATACCCGAAAACCGGGACACCCCAAAACCGGGATCCTCCCCAAAATCGGGAGCCGCCCAAAACTGTGACCTCCCAAAATCGGGATCCTCCTGTCCCGGGACACCCCAAAATCGAGACCCGCCCAAAATCGGGATCCTCCTGTCCCGGGACACCCCAAAATCGAGACACCCCAAAATCGAGACCCGCCCAAAATCGGGATCCTCCTGTCCCGGGACACCCCAAAACCGGGATATCCCAAAACCGAGACACCCCAAAAGCGGGACCGCCCAAAATCGGGATCCTCCTGTCCCGGGACACCCCAAAACAGGGACACCCCAAACCGAGATTCCCAAAACTCCGGACCCTCCTGTCCCGGGACACCCCAAAACCGGGACCCGCCCAAAACCGAGACCCGCCCAAAACCAGGACCTCCCAAAATCGGGATACCCCAAAACCGGGATACCCCAAAATCCGACCCTTCTGTCCCAGGATACCCCAAAACCGGGACCCACCCAAAATCGGGATCCCCAAAACCAGGACATCCCAAAACCGGGAAACCCCAAAACCGGCACCTCCCAAAATCGAGACCCGCCCAAAACCGGGACCTTCTCAAAACCGGGACACCCCAAAACCGAGACCCTCCTGTCCCGGGACACCCCAAAACCAGGACCCGCCCAAAACCGGGATATCCCAAAATCGAGACCCGCCCAAAACCGGGATACCCCAAAACCGGGACACCCCCAAACTGAGATTCCCAAAACTCCGGACCCTCCTGTCCCGGGACACCCCAAAACCGGGACCCGCCCAAAACCGGGATATCCCAAAATCGAGACCCGCCCAAAACCGGGAAACCCCAAAACCGGGACACCCCGAAACCAAGACCCGCCATAAACCGGGACACCCCAAAACCAGGAAACCCCAAACCCGGGATACCCCAGAACCGGGACACCCCAAAACCAGGACATCCCAAAAACGGGATTCCCCAAAACCGGGACCTCCTCAAAACCGGGACATCCCAAAAACCGGGACACCCCAAAAGTTGGACCTCTCAAAATCGGGACACCCCAAAACCGAGACCCACCCAGAACCGGGACCCGCCCAAAACCGGGATCCTCCCCAAAATCGGGATCCTCCCAAAACCGGGATACCCCAAAACCGGGACATCCCAAAACCGGGACCTCCCAAAATCGGGATCCCCAAAACCGGGACCCGCCCAAAACCGAGACCTCGGGATCCCCAAAACCGGGACCCACCCAAAACCGGGACACCCCAAAACCAAATTCGGGATCATTCTGTCCCAGGACATCCCAAAACCGGGACCCTCCTGTCCCGGGACACCCCAAAACTGGGATACCGCAAAACCGGGACACCCCAAAACCGAGACCCGCCCAAAACCAGGACCCGCCCAAAACCGGGATACCCAAAACCGGGGCACCCCAAAACCGGGACCCGCCCCCAAAATTTGGGGTCCCCCCCCCTCCTCACTCACCGGGCGGGGCCGGGGTCGCCCCCAGGGCGGCGGCCGCCACCAGCAGCGACAGCAGCGGCGACAGAAACGGCGACAGCGGCGGCGACAGCGGCGACAGAAACGGCGACAGGAACGGGGGGGCCCCGCCGAGACCCCCCCCCATGGCCCCGAGACCCCGCGGGACGAGGAGGAGGAGGAGGAGGTGGAGGAAGAGCTCGGGATAACGGAAAAAAGGCGGAGGAGGAGGAGGAGGAGGAGGAGGGCGGGGAGGGGAGGAAGATCCCGGGATGACGGAGGAGGAAAAACTTTCCCAGGATGACGAAGAGGAGGAGGCGGGGGCGGGAGGAAGGTCCCGGGATAGAGGAGGATGAGGAAGGTCCCGGGAATGGAGGAAGGTCCCGGGATAACGGAAAAGAGGAGGAGGAGGAGGAGGAGGAGGGGGAGGGCGGGGATGGGAGGAAGATCCCGGGATGACGGAGGAGGAAAAACTTTCCCAGGATGACGAAGAGGAGGAGGAGGAGGAGGCGGGGGCGGGAGGAAGGTCCCGGGATAGAGGAGGATGAGGAGAATGAGGAAGGTCCCGGGGGTGGAGGAAGGTCCCGGGATAACGGAAAAGAGGCGGAGGAGGAGGAGGAGGAGGAGGGCGGGGAGGGGAGGAAGATCCCGGGATGACGGAGGAGGAAAAACTTTCCCGGGATGACGAAGAGGAGGCGGGGGCGGGAGGAAGGTCCCGGGACAGCCGAGGAGGAGGAGGAGGGCGGGGACGGGATGAAGGCTCCGGGGATGACGGAGGAGGGAAAAAAAATTTCCCGCGGGATGACAAAGAGGAGGAGGAGGAGGAGGAGGAGGAAGGGAGGGGGGGGGATGAAGGCTCCGGGGATGATGAAGAGGAGGAGGAGGAGGAAGGGGGGGGGGGGGGGGATGAAGGCTCTGGAGATGATGAGGAGGAGGAAGAGGGAGGGGGAGGGTCCTGGGATGAGGAAGAGGAGGAGGAGGAGGATGAAGGTCTCGGGATAGCAGAGGGGGTGGGGATGGGATGAAGGCTCCGGGATGATGAAGAGGAGGAAGAGAATGGGGGATGAAGGCCCCGGGATAACAAGGAGGAGGAGGATGGGATGGCAGGGATGGGATGAAGGCTCTGGGACGATGATGAGGAAGAGGAGGATGGGGGGGATGGGATGAAGGCTCCGGGGATGATGATGATGATGAGGAGGAGGAGGAGGAGGAGGAGGAGGAGGAGGAGGAGGAGGAGGATGGGATGAAGGCTCCAGGATAACACGGAGGAGGAGGAAGAGGATGGCAGGGGTGGGATGAAGGCTCCGGGATGATGAGGATGAAGAAGATGATGGGGGTGGGATGAAGGCTGCGAGGGGATGATGGTGATGATGATGAGGATGGGATGAAGGCTCCGGGATGAGGAGGAGGATGAAGAGGATGGGATGAAGGCTCCAGGGTGATGATGATGATGCTGAAGATGATGACGAGGATGGGATGAAGGCTTTGGGGTCCTGATGCTGATGATGATGATGATGGTGACAAGGATGGGATGAAGGCTCCGGGATGATGAAGATGATGATGACGATGATGATGATGATGATGATGATGATGATGAGGATGGGATGAAGGCTCCGGGATGATGAAGATGATGATGACGATGATGATGATGATGATGATGATGAGGATGGGATGAAGGCTCCGGGGTCCTGATGATGAAGATGAAGATGATGATGATGATGATGATGATGATGATGATGATGCTGATGAGGATGGGATGAAGGCTCTGGGGTCCTGATGATGAAGATGACGATGCTGATGCTGATGAGGATGGGATGAAGGCTCCAGGATGATGAAGATGAGGATGATGATGATGCTGATGAGGATGGGATGAAGGCTCCGGGATTCTCCCGGGCTTTTCCAACCACACTCGAAGGGGGAGTAGAGGGAGGGGAGGGACAGGGGGACCCCGAGAGGGGACACGGGGACACCCCCGGACACTGGGGACACCCCGGACACTGGGGACACCCCCGAGGTGCCACCAGGGCCTTGGGGACACCCCCGGACATTGGGGACAACTCTGGGGCCTTGGGGACACCCCGGACATTGGGGACACCCCCGGACATTGGGGACATCCCTGGACATTGGGGACATCCCTGGACATTGGGGACACCCCCGAGGTGACACCGAGGCCTTGGGGACAATTCCAGGGCCTTGGGGACACCCCTGGACCTGGGGACACCCCGGGCCTTGGGGACACCCCCGGACATTGGGGACACCCCGGACATTGGGGACAACTCTGGGGCCTTGGGGACACCCCCGGACATTGGGGACACCCCCGGGCATTGGGGACACCCCTGGACATTGGGGACAACCCGGACCTTGGGGACACCCCCGGGCATTGGGGACACCCCCGGGCATTGGGGACACCCCGAGAGGGGACATGGGGACACCCCCGGACATTGGGGACAGCCCCGGACATTGGGGACATCCCCAGACATTGGGGACACCCAAGGGGACCCTGGGGACACCCCCGGGCCTTGAGGACCCAGGGACACTCCAGAGCCATGGGGACACCCCAGAGAGGGGACATGGGGACACCCCTGGACCCTGGGGACACCCCCGGGCATTGGGGACACCCCCGAGGTGACACCAAGGCCTTGGGGACAATTCCAGGGCCTTGGGGACAATTCCAGGGCCTTGGGGACACCCCCAGACCTTGGGGACATCCCCGGACATTGGGGACAATGCTGGGGCCTTGGGGACACCCCCGGACCTTGGGGACATCCCCGGACATTGGGGACAATGCTGGGGCCTTGGGGACACCCCCGAAAGGGGACACGGGGACACCCCCGGACACTGGGGACACCCCCGGACACTGGGGACACCCCTGGACATTGGGGACAATGCTGGGGCCTTGGGGACACCCCCGGACCTTGGGGACATCCCCGGACATTGGGGACACCCCTGGACATTGGGGACACCCCCGGACACTGGGGACATCCCCGGATATTGGGGACACCCCTGGACACTGGGGACATCCCCGAGGTGACACCGAGGCCTTGGGGACACCCCCGGACATTGGGGACACTCCTGGACATTGGGGACACCCCTGGACATTGGGGACAATTCCAGACCTTGGGGACACCCCCGGACACTGGGGACACCCCCGGACATTGGGGACACCCCTGAGAGGGGACACAGGGACACCCCCGGACATTGGGGACACCCCCGAGAGGGGACACGGGGACACCCCCGGGCATTGGGGACACCCCCGGACATTGGGGACCCCGAGAGGGGACACGGGGACACCCCCGGGCATTGGGGACACCCCGGACATTGGGGACATCCCGGACATTGGGGACAACTCTGGGGCCTTGGGGACACCCCCGGACCCTGGGGACACCCCCGGGCATTGGGGACAATGCTGGGCCCTGGGGACAATTCCAGACCTTGGGGACAATTCGGGGCCTTGGGGACACTCCCAAGGTGCCACCAGGGCCTTGGGGACACTCTGGGGCCTTGGGGACAACTCTGGGGCCTTGGGGACAACTCTGGGGCCTTGGGGACACCCCTGAGGTGCCAGCAGGGCCTTGGGGACACTCCCGAGGTGACATCGAGGCCTTGAGGACACTCCCGAGATGACACTGAGGCCTTGGGGACACTCTGGGGCCTTGGGGACACTCCAAAGGTCACCGAGGTCACACCGAAGCCTTGGGGACACCCCCAGGCCTTGGGGACACTCCCAGGGTGCCACCAGGGCCTTGGGGACAACGCTGGGCCTTGGGGACACCCCCGGACTGTGGGAACACGGGGACACTCCCAGGATTTGGGGACACCCCCGAGGTGACACCGAGGTCTTGGGGACAATTCCAGGGCCTTGGGGACACCCCCGGGCCTTGGGGACACCCCCGAGAGGGGACACAGGGACACCCCCGGACCCTGGGGACACCCCTGAGGTGACACCGAGGCCTTGGGGACAATTCCAGGGCCTTGGGGACACCCCTGGACCTGGGGACACCCCCGGGCCTTGGGGACAATGCTGGGCCCTGGGGACAATTCCAGACCTTGGGGACACCCCCGGGCCCCAGGGACACTCCCAAGGTGCCACCAGGGCCTTGGGGACAACTCTGGGGCCTTGGGGACACCCCCAGACCCTGGGGACACCCCTGAGGTGCCAGCAGGGCCTTGGGGACACTCCCGAGGTGACATCGAGGCCTTGGGGACAGCTCTGAGCCTTGGGGACACTCCTGAGGTGACGCTGAGGCCTTGGGGACAACTCCAGACCTTAGGGACAAATCAAGGCCTTGATTTGGGGACAATTCTGGGCCTTGGGGACACTCCCAGGACTTGGGGACACTCCTGAGGTGACATCGAGGCTTTGGGGACACTCTGGGGACACCCCTGGGCTTTGGGGACACTCTTGAGGTGCCACCAAAATCTTGGGGACACTCCTGAGCTTTGGGGACACCCCTGAGGTGACACCGGGGCCTTGGGGACACTCTGGGGACACTCTGGGGCCTTGGGGACACTCCCAAGATTTGGGGACACTCCCGAGGTCACACCGAGGTCTTGGGGACACTCCTGAGCCTTGGGGACACTCCTAAGGTGCCACCAGGGCCTTGGGGACAACTCTGGGCTTTGGGGACACTCCCAAAGGTGACTCTGAGGTCTTGGGGACACTCCCAGGATTTGGGGACACTCCTGAGGTGACACCGAGGCCTTGGGGACACTTTTGAGCCTTGGGGACACTTTTGAGCCTTGTGGACACCCCCAGACCCTGGGGACACTCCTGAGGTCACACCAAGGCCTTGGGGACACTCCCGGGATTTGGGGACACTCCCAAAGTTGACACAGAGGCCTTGGGGACACTCCTGAGCCTTGGGGACACCCCTGAGGTGACGCTGAGGCCTTGGGGACACTCTGGGGCCTTGGGGACACCCCTGAGGTGACGCTGAGGCCTTGGGGACACTCTGGGGCCTTGGGGACACCCCTGAGGTGACACTGAGGCCTTGGGGACAGCTCCAGACCTCGGGGACAAATCAAGGCCTTGATTTGGGGACAATTCTGGGCTTTGGGGACACTCCCAAAGGTGACACTGAGGCCTTGGGGACACTCCCAAGGTTTGGGGACACTCCTGAGGTGACACTGAGGCCTTGGGGACACTCCCAGGATTTGGGGACACTCCTGAGGTGGCACCAGGGCCTTGGGGACACTCCTGGACCTTGGGGACACTCCTGGACCTTGGGGACAAATCCCGAGCTGACACCAGGGCCTTGGGGACACTCTGGGGACACCCCCGGGCCTTGGGGACACTCCTGAGGTGCCACCGGGGCCTTGGGGACACTCCTGAGCCTTGGGGACACTCCCAAGGTGCCAGCAGGGCCCTGGGGACACTCCCAGTTCTTGGGGACACTCCTGAGGTGACACTGAGGCCTTGGGGACACTCCCAGGATTTGGGGACACTCCCAGGGTGCCACCAGGGCCTTGGGGACACTCCAAAAGTTGACATCGAGGCCTTGGGGACACTCCTGAGATGACACTGAGGCCTTGGGGACACCCCTGAGCTTTGGGGACAGATCCCGAGGTGACACCGAGGCCTTGGGGACAATTTGGGGCCTTGGGGACACTCCTGAGGTGACACCGAGGCCTTGGGGACAAATCCCGAGGTGACACTGAGGCCTTGGGGACACTCCTGGGCCTTGGGGACAGCAGTGCCACCCTCAGTGTCACCTGCCTGTCCCCAGTGCCACCCTCAGTGTCACCTGCCTGTCCCCAGTGCCACCCTCGGTGTCACCTGCCTGTCCCCGTGTCCCCGTGTCCCCGCCCCCGGCGTTGTGCAAGCGGCGCCACCTCTGTCCCCTCCCTGTCCCCTTTGTCACCTTTGTCCCCTTTGTCACCTTTGTCCCCTCCCTGTCCCCTTTGTCACCTTTGTCCCCTCCCTGCTCCTCCCGGCCTGGGGCACCCGCAGGGGACAGGGTTGGGGACAATGTGGGGACAATGCCGGGGGTGGCACTGACACCATGGGGACACCGTTGGGGACATTGTGGGGACAGGCTTGGGGACAATGCCAGGGTGGCACTGACACCATGGGGACACCGTTGGGGACATTGTGGGGACAATGCCAGGGTGGCACTGACACCATGGGGACACCGTTGGGGACAGGGTTGGGGACAATGCTGAGGGTGGCACTGACACCATGGGGACACCGTTGGGGACATTGTGGGGACAATGCCGGGGGTGGCACTTGGGGACACTGAGGTGACACCACGGGGACACCGTGAGGACACCGGGGACAGGGGCTGGGGACGCTGCCCGTGGTGTCCCCAATGTCCCCAAGGTGTCCCCAAGCCTGTGCCACCCCCAGCCCTGTCCCCATGGTGTCCCCAAGGTGTCCCCAAGGTGTCCCCAAGCCTGTGCCACCCCCAGCCCTGTCCCCACAGTGTCCCCAAGGTGTCCCCAAGCCTGTGCCACCCTGGCACTGTCCCCTCTCCTGTCCCCATCGTGTCACTGTCCCCAATCCTGTCCCCATGGTGTCCCCACAGTGTCAGTGCCACCCCCAGCATTGTCCCCTCACTGTCCCCATGGTGTCACTGTCCCCATGGTCTCTCTGTCCCCTCTCTGTCCCCTCCTGTCCCCTCCTGTCCCTATGGTGTCCCCACGGTGCCAGTGCCACCCTCAGCATTGTCCCCTCCCTGTCCCCATGGTGTCACTGTCCCCAGTCCTGTCCCCACTGTGCCAGTGCCACCCTGGGACTGTCCCCAGTCCTGTCCCCTCCCTGTCCCCTGCCCTGTCCCCACGGTGTCCCCACGGTGCCAGTGCCACCCTGGGACTGTCCCCTCTTTGTTCCCTCCCTGTCCCCAATCCTGTCCCCATGGTGTCCCCATGGTGTCAGTGCCACCCCCAGCCCTGTCCCCTCCCTGTCCCCACGGTGCCACTGCCACCACTCTCAGCACTGTCCCCACAATGTCCCCATGGTGCCAGTACCACCCCCAGTCCTGTCCCCTCCCTGTCCCGTCCCTGTCCCCTCCCTGTCCCCTGCCCTGTCCCCACGGTGTCCCCACAGTGCCAGTGCCACCCCCAGCACTGTCCCCTCACTGTCCCCTCACTATCCCCATGGTGCCACTGTCCCCAATCCTGTTCCCATGGTGCCAGTGCCACCCTGGAACTGTCCCCTCTCTGTCCCTGCCCTGTCCCCATGGTGTCCCCACGGTGCCAGTGCCACCCTCAGCATTGTCCCCTCTCTGTCCCCATGGTGCCACTGTCCCCTCTCCTGTCCCCACGGTGCCACCACCCTCAGCATTGTCCCCTCACTGTCCCCAGTCCTGTCCCCATGGTGCCAGTGCCACCCTGGGACTGTCCCCTCTCCTGTCCCCAATCCTGTCCCCAAGGTGTCCCCACGGTGTCAGTGCCACCCCCAGCCCTGTCCCCTCCTGTCCCTGCTCTGTCCCCTCCCTGTCCCCTCCTGTCCCCAATCCTGTCCCCAATCCTGTCCCCTCCCTGTCCCCTCCCTGTCCCCTCCCTCAGCGCCACCCCCGCCCTTTACCCCCTTGTCCCTCTCCTGTCCCCTCTGTGTCCCCTCCCTGTCCCCAAGCGCCACCGCGATGTCGCCTCTGCTGCTGTCGCTGCTGCTGTCGCTGCTGGTGGCGCTGCTGTCGCTGCTGTCGCTTCTGTCGCGACATCGCGCGGTGGCCTCGAGGCTCCCCCCGGGTCCCCCCGCGCTGCCGCTGCTCGGGAACCTCCTGCAGCTCTCCCCGTTCCGAACGCTGCAATCGCTGCTCAAGGTGGGGATTTTGGGCATTTTTGGGGTGAAATTCGGGGATTTTGGGCAAATCGGGAATTTGGGGAATTTTTGGGAATTTTTGGGAATTTTTTGGGATTTTTTTGGGATTTTTTTGGCGATTTTTTGGGATTTTTTCGTGGTTTTTTAGGGTTTTTTAGGGGTGATTTGGGCCCCCCCTGCACGCTCCAGTCTCTGCTCAAGGGCGGATTTTGGGGTAAAATTCGGGGATTTTGGGCAAATTGAGAATTTGGGGAATTTTTGGGAATTTTTTCCGAATTTTTGGGGATTTTTTTGGGGATTTTTTCGAGGTTTTTTAGGGGCGATTTTGGACCCCCCCACCTGGCCCCGAACGCTGCAATCGCTGCTCAAGGTGGGGAATTTGGGCATTTTTGGGGTGAAATTCGGGGATTTTGGGCAAATTGGGAATTTGGGGAATTTTTGGGATTTTTTTGGGATTTTTTTGGGCGATTTTTGGGCGATTTTTGGGCGATTTTTGGGCTTTTTTCGTATTTTTTTCGGGTTTTTTAGGACCCCCCCTGCACGCTCCAGTCTCTGCTCAAGGGGGGATTTTGGGGTGAAATTCGGGGATTTTGGGCAAATTGGGAATTTGGGGAATTTTTTCGGATTTTTTGGGATTTTTTGGGGGGTTTTTTGTGATTTTTTTGGCTTTTTCTGGGTTTTTTTGAGGGGATTTTTAGGGCGAATTTGGACCCTCCCCACCCCGTTCCGAACGCTGCAATCGCTGCTCAAGGTGGGGAATTTGGGCATTTTTGGGGTGAAATTCGGGGATTTTGGGAAAATTGGGAATTTGGGGAATTTTTGGGAATTTTTTGGGATTTTTTTGGGCGATTTTTGGGCGATTTTTGGGCTTTTTTCGTGTTTTTTTTGGGTTTTTTAGGACCCCCCCTGCACGCTCCAGTCTCTGCTCAAGGGGGACTTTTGGGGTGAAATTCGGGGATTTTGGGCAAATCGGGAATTTGGGGAATTTTTGGGAATTTTTTCCGAATTTTTTGGGATTTTTTGGGGTTTTTTAAGGGGATTTTCGGATTTTTAGGGGCGATTTTGGGCCCCTCTCGGACCTTCCAGTCCCTGCTCAAGGTGGGGAATTCCGGGCATTTTTGGGGCGAAATTCGGGGATTTTGGGCAAATTGGGAATTTGGGGAATTTTTGGGCTTTTTTTGGTGATTTTTTGGGGTTTTTTCTGGGGTTTTTAAGGGGATTTTGGATCCCCCCTCACACTCCAGTCTCTGCTCAAGGGGGGATTTTGGGGTGAAATTCGGGGATTTTGGGCAAATTGGGAATTTGGGATTTTTTTGGATTTTTTTGGGATTTTTTTGGGATTTTTTTGGGGTTTTTTTGGCGATTTTTTGGGCTTTTTCTGGGGTTTTTAAGGGGATTTTGGATCCCCCCTGCACACTCCAGTCTCTGCTCAAGGGCAGATTTTGGGGTGAAATTCGGGGATTTTGGGAAAATTGGGAATTTGGGGAATTTTTGGGAATTTTTTCCGAATTTTTGGGGATTTTTTGGGAATTTTTGCCGAATTTTTTGGGCTTTTTCTGATGTTTTTTAAGGGAATTTTGGACCCGTTCCGAACGCTGCAATCGCTGCTCAAGGTGGGGAATTTGGGGTGAAATTCGGGGATTTTGGGCAAATTGGGAATTTGGGGAATTTTGGGGAATTTTTTCCGAATTTTTTGGGATTTTTTGGGGTTTTTTAAGGGGATTTTCGGATTTTTAGGGGCGATTTTGGGGCCCTCTCGGACCTTCCAGTCCCTGCTCAAGGTGGGGAAATTCCGGGATTTTGGGGTGAAATTCGGGGATTTTGGGAAAATCTGGAATTTGGGGAATTTTTGGAAATTTTTTGGGATTTTTTGGGATTTTTTGGGGATTTTTTGGGCTTTTCCTGGGGTTTTTTAAGGGGATTTTGGACCCGTTCCAAACGCTGCAATCGCTGCTCAAGGTGGGGATTTTGGGCATTTTTGGGGCGAAATTCGGGGATTTTGGGCAAATTGGGAATTTGGGGACTTTTTGGGAATTTTTTGGGATTTTTTTGGGCGATTTTTGGCGATTTTTTGGGGTTTTTCTGCGGTTTTTTAAGGGAATTTTGGACCCCCTCGGACCTTCCAGTCCCTGCTCAAGGTGGGGAAATTCGGGGATTTTGGGGTGAAATTCGGGGATTTTGGGCAAATTGGGAATTTGGGGAATTTTTGGGAATTTTTTCCGAAATTTTGGGGATTTTTTGGCTTTTTTAAGGGGATTTTCGGCTTTTTTAGGGGCGATTTTGGGCCCCTCTCGGACCTTCCAGTCCCTGCTCAAGGTGGGGAATTTCAGCGATTTTGGGGGAATTTTTGGGGATTTTGGGCAAATTGGGAATTTGGGGAATTTTTGGGAATTTTTTGGGATTTTTTTGGGCAATTTTTGGGCGATTTTTGGGCTTTTTTCGTGGTTTTTTAGGGTTTTTTAGGGGTGATTTGGGCCCCCCCCCGCACGCTCCAGTCTCTGCTCAAGGGGGGATTTTGGGGTGAAATTCGGGGATTTTGGGCAAATTGGGAATTGGGAATTTGGGGAATTTTTGGGATTTTTTGGGATTTTTTTGGGCAATTTTTGGGCGATTTTTGGGCTTTTTTCGTGGTTTTTTAGGGGCGATTTTGGCCCCTCTCGGACCTTCCAGTCCCTGCTCACGGTGGGAAATTTCAGCGATTTTGGGGGAATTTTTGGGGATTTTGGGGCAAAATTCGGGGATTTTGGGCAAATTGGGAATTTGGGGAATGTTTGGGAATTTTTTCCGAATTTTTTGGGATTTTTTGGGGTTTTTTAAGGGGATTTTCGGCTTTTTTAGGGGCGATTTTGGCCCCTCTCGGACCTTCCAGTCCCTGCTCAAGGTGGGGAATTTCAGCGATTTTGGGGCAAAATTCGGGGATTTTGGGAAATTTCGGGATTTTGTAAATTTGGGGAATTTGGGGGAATTTTTTGGAATTTTTTTTCCGGGTTTTTTTGCCGTTTTTTGGGATTTTTTTTTTGTGTGTTTTTAGGGACCTTTAGGGGCGATTTTGGATTTTTTTGGGGGGGATTTTGTTGGGATTTTTGGGATTTTGATGGGATTTTTTTGGGATTTTTGGGATTTTAATGAGATTTTTTTGTATTTTCCTGGATTTTTTGGGGTTTTTTGATGGGATTTGGGTGAATTTGGTCCCACTGGGATTTTTAGAATTTTGTTAGGATTTTTTTTGTGATTTTTTGGGGATTTTTTATGGCATTTTTGGAGATTTCTATAGGATTTTCATGAGATTTGGGTTGATTTTCGTGGGATTTTATGGGATATTCCTTGGATTTTAATGGGATTTTTTTAAAATTTTTAATGGGATTTTTTTGTGATTTTTAATGGGATTTTTAGGATTTTGTTAGGATTTTTTTTGTGATTTTTTTGGGATTTTTATGGCATTTTTGGGATTTTGATGGGATTTTCATGGGATTTTTGGGGGGATTTTTTGGGGGGAATTTGATGGGATTTTTTGGGGCGATTTTCATGGGATTTTTGTGGGATTTTCATGGGATTTGGGTGAATTTGCTCCAATTTTTTGGGTTTTTTTTTATTTTGATGAGATTTTTTGGGGCTTTTTTTGGGATTTTGATGGGATTTTTTGGGGCGATTTTCATGGGATTTTTGTGGGGATTTTTTGGGATTTTTATGGGATTTTTTGGGATTTTGTTAGGATTTTTTTGGAAATATTTTTTGGGGATTTTGATGGGATTGTGATGGGATTTTTGTGGGGGTTTTTTGGGATTTTTTGGGGGGATTTTGATGGGATTTGGGTGAGTTTGCTCCAATTTTCATGGGATTTTTTAAAATTTTCATGGGATTTTTGTGGGGATTTTTGTGGATTTTTTGGGGGATTTTTTGGGGGGATTTTCATGGGATTTGGGTCCATTTTGTTGGGATTATTTTTTTGGATTTTGATGGGATTTGGCTGAATTTGCTCCGATTTTCATGGGAATTTTTTTAATTTTCATGGATTTTTGGGGGTTTTTTGGGGAGTTTTGATGGGATTTTTTGGGGATTTTTTGGGGATTTTGATGGGATTTTTGTGGGGATTTTTGTGGATTTTTTGGGTGGATTTTGATGGGATTTGGGTGAATTTGCTCTGATTTTCATGGGATTTTTTTAAATTTTTCAGGGGATTTTTGTGGGGATTTTAATGGGATTTTGATGGGATTTTTTGGGGCGATTTTCATGGGATTTTTGTGGGGATTTTTTAGATTTTTATGGGATTTTTTTGGGATTTTCATGGGATTTGGGTGAATTTGCTCCAATTTTTTGGTTTTTTTTTTATTTTATTTTGATGGGATTTTTTGGGGCTTTTTTTGGGATTTTGATGGGATTTTGATGGGATTTTTTGGGGGATTTTGATGGGATTTTTGTCCATTTTAATGGGATTTTTTTGGATTTTGATGGGATTTGGTTGAATTTGCTCCGATTTTCATGGGACTTTTTTAAATTTTCATGGGATTTTTGTGGGAATTTTTGTGGATTTTTATGGGATTTTTTTGGGATTTTGATGGGATTTGGTTGAATTTGCTCTGATTTTCATGGGATTTTTATTAATTTTCAGGGGATTTTTGTGGGGATTTTAATGGGATTTTGATGGGATTTTTTGGGGGGATTTTATGGCATTTTTTGAGGATTTTTTAGATTTTTATGGGATTTTTTTTGGGATTTTCATGGGATTTGGGTGAGTTTGCTCCAATTTTTGATTTTTTTTTTTTTCTTTATTTTCATGGGATTTTTGTGGGGATTTTTGTGGATTTTTGTGGGGATTTTTTGGGGATTTTGATGGGATTTTTTGGGGTGATTTTTATGGGATTTTTGTGGGATTTTGATGGGATTTGGCTGAATTTGCTCCAATTTTTTTGGGGTTTTTTCCATTTTCATGCGATTTTTTTGGGGGGATTTTGATGGGATTTTTGTGGGATTTTGATGGGATTTGGGTCCATTTTGTTGGGATTTTTTTTGGATTTTGATGGGATTTTTGTGGGATTTTTGGAATTTTGATGGATTTTTGATGGGATTTTTTGGGGGGATTTTATGGGATTTTTTGAGGATTTTTTAGATTTTTATGGGATTTTTTTGGGATTTTGATGGGATTTGGGTGAATTTGCTCCAATTTTTTTGGTTTTTTTTTTATTTTGATGGGATTTTTTGGGGTTTTTTTTGGGGGATTTTTATGGGATTTTTTTAAAATTTTCATGGGATTTTTGTGGGGATTTTTTGGGATTTTTATGGGATTTTTGGGATTTTGTTAGGATTTTTTTGGAAATATTTTTTGGGGATTTTTTGGGGATTTTGATGGGATTTGGGTCCATTTTGTTGGGATTTTTTTTTAATTTTCATGGGATTTGGTTGAATTTGGTCCAATTTTCATGGGATTTTTTTTGGATTTTGATGGGATTTTTGTGGGATTTTTTGGGATTTTGTTAGGATTTTTTTGGAAATTTTTTTGGGGATTTTTTGGGATTTTAATGGGATTTTGATGGGATTTTTTGGGGCGATTTTCATGGGATTTTTGTGGGGATTTTATGGGATTTTTTTGGGATTTTTTTGGGATTTTGATGGGATTTGGGTGAGTTTGCTCCAATTTTTGATTTTTTTTTCTTTATTTTCATGGGATTTTTGTGGATTTTTGTGGGATTTTTTTGGGGCGATTTTAATGGGATTTTTTGGTGGGATTTTTGTGGAATTTTTGGGGGGATTTTGATGGGATTTGGGTGAATTTGCTCTGATTTTCATGGGATTTTTATTAATTTTCAGGGGATTTTTGTGGGGATTTTTGTGGATTTTTGTGGGATTTTTTTGGGGGATTTTGATGGGATTTTTTGGGGCGATTTTCATGGGATTTTTGGAGGATTTTTTAGATTTTTATGGGATTTTTTTGGGGGGATTTTAATGGAATTTGGGTCCATTTTGATGGGATTTTTTTTTGGATTTTGATGGGATTTGGCTGAATTTGCTCCAATTTTTGGGGTTTTTTTTCCATTTTCATGGGATTTTTTTGGGGGATTTTGATGGGATTTGGCTGAATTTGCTCCAATTTTTTTGGGGTTTTTTTCCATTTTCATGGGATTTTTTTGGGGGGATTTTGATGGGATTTTTGTGGGACTTTTGGAATTTTGATGGGATTTTGATGGGATTTTTTGGGGCGATTATCATGGGATATTTTGGGGCGATTTTCATGGGATTTTTTGGGGATTTTTGTGGATTTTTATGGGATTTTTTGGGATTTTGATGGGATTTGGTTGAATTTTTTTAATTTTTCATGGGATTTTTTTGGGTTTTTTGTGGATTTTAATGGAATTTCCCCCTGGCAGCTGAGCGAGCGCTACGGGCCGGTGTTCACGGTGTGGTTGGGTTTGGTTGATTTTGATGGGATTTGGGTGAATTTCCTTCAATTTTCATGGGATTTTTTTTAATTTTCATGGATTTTTTGGGGTTTTTTTGGGGATTTTTGATGGGATTTTTGTGGGATTTTTTGGGGGATTTTTATGGGATTTTTTTAAAATTTTCATGGGATTTTTGTGGGGATTTTTATGGGATTTTTTGGGATTTTGTTAGGATTTTTTTGGAAATACTTTTTGGGATTTTTTGGGTTTTTTTGGGGATTTTGATGGGATTTTTTGGGGCGATTTTCATGGGATTTTTTGGGGATTTTGATGGGATTTGGGTCCATTTTGTTGGGATTATTTTTTTTTTTATTTTGATGGGATTTGGGTGAGTTTGGTCTGATTTTCATGGGATTTTTTTGGTTTTTTTGGGATTTTTGTGGGATTTCTGGGGGATTTTATGGGATTTTTTGAGGATTTTTTAGATTTTCATGGATTTTTTTGGGATTTTGATGGGATTTGGGTGAATTTGCTCTGATTTTTTGGTTTTTTTTTATTTTGATGGGATTTTTGGGGTTTTGATGGGATTTTGATGGGATTTTTTGGGGCGATTTTCATGGGATTTTTGTGGGATTTTGATGGGATTTGGGTGAATTTGCTCCGATTTTGACGGGGTTTTTTTCCATTTTCATGGGATTTTTTTGGGATTTTTAATGGAATTTCCCCCTGGCAGCTGAGCGAGCGCTACGGGCCGGTGTTCACGGTGTGGTTGGGTTTGGGTTGATTTTGATGGGATTTGGGTGAATTTGCTCCAATTTTCATGGGATTTTTTTTAATTTTCATGGGATTTTTGTGGGATTTTTTGGGGATTTTGATGAGATTTTTTGGGGATTTTTTTGGGATTTTTATGGGATTTTTTGGGGATTTTGATGGGATTTGGGTCCATTTGGATGGGATTTTTTTGGATTTTGATGGGATTTGGTTGAGTTTGATCCAATTTCCTTGGAATTTTTTTAGATTTTTGTGGGATTTTTGTGGGATTTTTTGGGGATTTTGATGGGATTTTTTGGGGCGATTTTTATGGGATTTTTTGAGGATTTTTTAGATTTTGATGGGATTTTTTTGGGATTTTGATGGGATTTGGCTGAATTTGCTCCAATTTTTGATTTTTTTTTTCTTTATTTTCATGGGATTTTTGTGGATTTTTGTGGGGATTTTTTTGGGGCGATTTTAATGGGATTTTTTGGTGGGATTTTTATGGGATTTGGGTGAGTTTGGTCCCATTTTCATGGGATTTTTTAAAAATTATTTTCATGGGATTTTTGGGTTTTTTGATGGGATTTGGGTGAATTTGCTCCAATTTCCATGGGATTTTTATTAATTTTCAGGGGATTTTTGTGGGGATTTTGATGGGATTTTTTGGGGGGATTTTGATGGGATTTTTGGAGGATTTTTTAGATTTTTATGGGATTTTTTTGGGATTTTGATGGGATTTGGGTGAGTTTGCTCCAATTTTTGATTTTTTTTTTTTCTTTATTTTCATGGGATTTTTGTGGGGATTTTTGATGGGATTTTTTGGGGGGATTTTAATGGGATTTTTTTGGGATTTTGATGGGATTTGGCTGAATTTGCTCCGATTTTCATGGGATTTTTTAAAATTTTCATGGATTTTTTGGGGTTTTTTTGGGGGGATTTTGATGGGATTTTTTGGGTGAGTTTGGTCTGATTTTCATGGGATTTTTTTGGTTTTTTTTGGATTTTGATGGGATTTTTGGATGGATTTTAATGGGATTTTGATGGGATTTTTTGGGGCGATTTTCATGGGATTTTTGTGGGGGTTTTTTGGGATTTTTTGGGGGGATTTTGATGGGATTTGGGTGAGTTTGGTCCCATTTTCATGGGATTTTTTTTTTAATTATTTTCATGGGATTTTGGGGTTTTTGGATGGGATTTGGGTGAATTTGCTCCAATTTTCATGGGATTTTTTAAAATTTTCTGGGGATTTTTGTGGGGATTTTTGTGGATTTTTTGGGGGATTTTTTGGGGGATTTTAATGGGATTTAGGGTGCATTTTGTTGGGATTATTTTTTTGGATTTGGTTGGGATTTGGTTGAATTTGCTCCAATTTTCATGGGATTTTTTTTGGATTTTGGTGGGATTTTGGGGGAATTTGATGGGATTTTTTTGGTTTTTTGGGGATTTTTGATGGGATTTTTGTGGGATTTTTTGGGGATTTTGATGGGATTTTCATGGGGATTTTTGATGGGATTTTTGTGGGGATTTTTGTGGATTTTTGTGGGATTTTGGGGGGATTTTTGATGGGATTTTTTGGGGGGATTTTCATGGGATTTTTGTGGGATTTTGATGGGATTTGGCTGAATTTGCTCCGATTTTGACGGGGTTTTTTTTAATTTTCATGGGATTTTTTTGGGTTTTTTTCCATTTTCATGGATTTTTTTGGGGATTTTTGTGTTTTTTAATGGAATTTTTCCCCCTGGCAGCTGAGCGAGCGCTACGGGCCGGTGTTCACGGTGGGGTTGGGTTTGGGTTGATTTTGATGGGATTTGGGTGAATTTGCTCCGATTTTCATGGGATTTTTTAAATTTTCATGGATTTTTGGGGGTTTTTTTGGGGATTTTTGGGAATTTTATGGGGATTTTTGATGGGATTTTTTGGGTTTTTTGGGATTTTTTTGGGGGGATTTTTTGGGAATTTTTTGGGAATTTTTTGGGATATTTTTTGGGAAATTTTTGGCGATTTTTTAGGATTTTTAAAAAAATTTTTGGAGATTTTTTTTAGATTTTTTGGGGGATTTTTGGGGGATTTTTTGGGGATTGTATGGAGATTTTTTTAAATTTTTTTTCAGATTTTTTGGGGATTTTTTTGGTAATTTTTGGGGATTTTTGTGGGATTTTTGGGGATTTTGATGGGATTTTTTGGGGGGGGGATTTTGTGGGGATTTTTTGGGGATTTTTTAGATTTTTATGGGATTTTCAGGATTTTCATCGGTTCTGGGTCCATTTTGTTGGGATTTTTTTTTTGGATTTTGATGGGATTTGGTTGAATTTGCTCCGATTTTCATGGGATTTTTTTTTTGATTTTCATGCAATTTTTGTGGGATTTTTTGGGGGATTTTGATGGGATTTGGGTCCATTTTGATGGGATTTGGGTGAATTTGCTCCGATTTTGACGGGGTTTTTTTTATTTTCATGGGATTTTTTGGGGTTTTTTTTCCATTTTCATGGAATTTTTTTTGGATTTTTGGGGATTTTAATGGAATTTGCCCCTGGCAGCTGAGCGAGCGCTACGGGCCGGTGTTCACGGTGTGGTTGGGTTTGGGTTGATTTTGATGGGATTTGGGTGAATTTGCTCCGATTTTGATGGGATTTTTTTTAATTTTCATGGATTTTTTGGGGTTTTTTTGGGGATTTTTGATGGGATTTTTGTGGGATTTTTTGGGGATTTTGATGGGATTTTTATGGGATTGTTTGGGGCAATTTTCATGGGATTTTTGTGGGGATTTTTGTGGATTTTTATGGGATTTTTGGGGGGATTTTGATGGGATTTGGGTCCATTTTGTTGGGATTTTTTTTTTAATTTTGATGGGATTTGGGTGAATTTGCTCCGATTTTCATGGGATTTTTTTTAATTTTCATGGGATTTTTGTGGGATTTTTTGGGGGGATTTTGATGGGATTTTTTGGGATTTTTATGGGATTTGGGTGAGTTTGGTCTGATTTTCATGGGATTTTTTTGGGTTTTTTTGGGATTTTGATGGGATTTTTTATGGATTTTAATGGGATTTTGATGGGACTTTTTGGGGCGATTTTCATGGGATTTTTGTGGGGATTTTTTGGGGGATTTTGATGGGATTTTTGGGTCCATTTTCATGGGATTTGGCTGAATTTGCTCCGATTTTGACGGGGTTTTTTTCCATTTTCATGGAATTTTTTGGGGATTTTAATGAAATTTCCCCCTCCCAGCTGAGCGAGCGCTACGGGCCGGTGTTCACGGTGTGGTTGGGCACGCGGCCGGTGCTGGTTCTGTGTGGGACCGAGGCCGTGCGCGAGGCCCTGGTGGGGAACCCCGAGGCGTTCGCGGGGCGCGGGCGGGTGCCGACCGTCGAGAGCACCTTCAGGGGATACGGTGAGGGACCCAAAACCGCCCGGAATCGCCCCAAAAATTATCCTCAAAAGCCATCCCAAAATAGCCCAGAGTTATCCCAAAAAAATCGCCCGGAAAAACCAGCCCAAAATACCCCAAAACCAGCCCAAAATTACCCCAAAAAAACCCCAAACACACAACAAAATTCTCCCAAAATTGCACTGAAAAACCACCTCAAAACCACCCCAAAACCACCCAAAAATTACCCTGAAAACAGCACAAAATTATCCCAAAAATTGCCTTGAAAACCACCCCAAAACCACCCCAAAATACCCCAAAATTGACCAAAATTAGCCCAAAATCACCCCAAAATCACCCAAAAATAAACCAAAATTATCCTGAAAAATTGCCCTGAAAAGTCACCCCAAAATCACCCCAAAACCAGCCCAAAATTCTCCCAAAATTGCCCTGAAAAACCACCCCAAAATCACCTCAAAATCATCCCAAAACCATCCCAAAATTCTCCCCAAATTGCACTGAAAAGCCAACTCAAAACCACCCCAAAACCACCCAAAATTACCCTGAAAACAGCACAAAATTATCCCAAAAATTTCCATAAAAACCACCCCAAAATCACCTCAAAATACCACAAAATGGACCAAAATTATCCCAAAAAATTCCCTGAAAATTCACCCCAAAACCGTCCCAAAATACCCCAAAATAGACCAAAATTACCCCAAAATACCCCAAAATCACCCCAAAATAAACCAAAATTATCCTGAAAAATTGCCTTAAAAACCACCCAAAACCACCTCAAAATACCCCAAAATGGACCAAAATTATCCCCCAAAAATGCCCTGAAAAGTCACCCTAAAACCACCCAAAATACCCCAAAACCACCCCAAAATTGACCAAAATCAACCAAAATTGACCAAAATTATCCTGAAAAATTGCCTTGAAAACCACCTCAAAATCACCCCAAAACCACCCCAAAATCACCCCCAAACACCCCAAAATTACCCCAAAATACCCCAAAATCACCCCAAAATAAACCAAATTATCTCTAAAAATTGCCTTAGAAACCACCCCAAAATCACCCCAAAACCACCCCAAAAATTGTACTTAAAAACCCATCCCAAAATACCCCAAAATCACCCCAAAATAAACCAAAATTATCTTGAAAAATTGCCTTAAAAACCACCCCAAAATCACCTCAAAACCACCCCCAAAATCATCCCAGAAACTCCTCAAAATCATCCCAAAAAAGCCCAAAATTCTCCCCAAAATTGCCCTGAAAAACCACCTCAAAACCACCCCAAAACCACCCCAAAATCACCCCAAAATGGACCAAAATAAACCCAAAATACCCCAAAATCACCTCAAAATAGACCAAAATTATCTCAAAAAAATGCCTTGAAAACCACCCCAAAATACCCAAAACCACCCAAAACCACCCCAAAACCATCCCAAAAATTGTACTTAAAAAACCATCCCAAAATACCCCAAAATGACCCCAAAATAGACCAAAATCATCCCAAAATACCCCAAAATTACCCCAAAATTACCCCAAAATAATCCCAAAAAATTGCCTTAAAAACCACCCCAAAATTACCCCAAAACCACCCAAAATCACCCCAAAATTTCCCCATTTCCCAATGGATTTTCCTCCCGTTTTTTCCCATTTTCATGGATTTAACCCCAAAATTTCCCCATTTCCCAATGAATTTTTTCCCATTTCCATTGATTTTTCCCCATTTCTGGTGGATTTTACCCCAAATTTTCCCCCCATTTCCCAATGGATTTTCCCCTCATTTTTTTCCCATTTCCCATGGATTTAACCCCAAATTTTCCCCCCATTTCCCAATGGATTTCCCACTGGATTTCCCCCATTTCCCAACCGATTTTTCTCCCGTTTTTTCCCATTTCCCATCAATTTAACCCCAAATTTTTCCCCAATGAATTTTCCCCATTTCCCAATGGATTTTTCCCATTTCCCATTGGATTTTTCCCCATTTCTGGTGCATTTTACCCCAAATTTTCCCCCAATTTTTTCCCCATTTCCCAATGGATTTTTCTCCCCATTTTCCCTCATTTTCCATCAATTTTAACCCCACTTTTTCCCAATTATTTTTTCCCATTTCCCACGGATTTAACCCCAATTTCTGCCCCATTTCCCAATGGATTTTCCCCATTTCCCAATGGATTTCCCAACGAATTTCCCCATTTCCCAGTAGATTTTCCTCCCGTTTTTTCCCCATTTCCCACGGATTTAACCCCAATTTCTGCCCCATTTCCCAATGGATTTCCCAATGGATTTTCCCCCATTTTTTTCCCATTTCCCACAGATTTAACCCAATTTCTTCCCCATTTCCCAATGGATTTTCCCCATTTCCCAATGGATTTAACCCCATTTTTTCCCCCATTCCCCACAGATTTAACCCCAATTTTTTCCCCATTTCCCCAATGGATTTTCCCCATTTCCCCCCCATTTCCCAATGGATTTTTCTCCCGTTTTTCCCCATTTTCCATTGATTTTTCCCCAAATTTTTCCCCAATGATTTTTTTCCCATTTCCCATGGATTTAACCCCAATTTTTTCCCCATTTCCCAATGGATTTTCCTCCCGTTTTTTTCCCATTTTCCATTGATTTTTCCCACATTTTTCCCCAATGAATTTTCCCCATTTCCCAATGGATTTTCCCCCAATTTTTGCCCCATTTCCCCAATGAATTTTTCCCATTTCCCAATGGATTTTTCTCCCATTTTTCCCCATTTTCCTTCAATTTTAACCCCACTTTTTTCCCAATTATTTTTTCCCATTTCCCAATGGATTTTCCCCCCATTTTTCCCATTTCCCATGGATTTAACCCCAAATTTTGCCCCAATGAATTTTCCCATTTCCCATGGATTTAACCCCATTTCTGGTGCATTTTACCCCAAATTTCCCCCCCATTTCCCAATGAATTTCTGTCCCATTTCCCAATGGATTTTCCTCCCATTTCCCAATGGATTTCCCCCATTTTTTCCCCATTTCCCAACCGATTTTCCTCCCGTTTTTTCCCAATTTCCCCCCTCCCGCTGCTTTTTTCCCATTTCCCGCGGGTTTCTCCCCAAACCCAGGCGTGGTTTTCGCCGAGGGCGAGCGCTGGCGGCAGCTGCGCCGTTTCTCGCTCTCGGTGCTCCGGGATTTGGGGATGGGGCGCGGGAGCATCGAGAGCCGGATCCAGGAGGAGGCGCAGGAGCTGCTCCGGGCATTCCAGGAGACCAAAGGTGACGAATTTGGGGAGGTTTTGGGGTTTTTTGGGAGGTGGGGGGAAAATGAGGGGGTGGTCGGGGAAATTGGGTGGAAAAATGAGGCAAAAATGAGGAAAAATGAGGAAAAATGAGAAAAATGAGGCAAAAATGAGGCAAAAATGGGGCAAAAATGATCTTAAAATGGTCCCAAAAATGAGGCAAAAATGACCAAAAAATGACACAAAAATGACCAGAAATGACCCAAAAATGAGGCAAAAATGGGCAAAAATGGACCAAAAATGAGGCAAAAATGACACAAAAATGAGGCAAAAATGAGGCAAAAATGATTTTAAAATGATCCCAAAAATGACCCAAAAATGAACCAAAAATGAGGCAAAAATGACCAAAAAATGACACAAAAATGACCCAAAAATGACACAAAAATGACCAGAAATGAACGAAAAATGGACCAAAAATGACCAGAAATGAGGCAAAAATGACCAGAAATGGACCAAAAATGAGGCAAAAATGAGGCAAAAATGATCTTAAAATGATCCAAAAATGATCCCAAAAATGAGGCAAAAATGAGGCAAAAATGAGGCAAAAATGAGGCAAAAATGATCTTAAAATGGTCCCAAAAATCATCCCAAAAATGAGGCAAAAATGACCAAAAAATGACACAAAAATGACACAAAAATGACCAGAAATGGACCAAAAATGACCAGAAATGAACGAAAAATGGACCAAAAATGAGCAAAAATGGACCAAAAAATGACACAAGAATGACCAGAAATGGACCAGAAATGGTCCAAAAAATGAGGCAAAAATGAGGCAAAAATGACCAGAAATGAGGCAAAAATGAGGCAAAAATGACCAAAAATGAACCAAAAATGATCTTAAAATGGTCCCAAAAAATGACCAAAAATGAGGCAAAAATGATCCTAAAATGATCCCAAAAATGAGGCAAAAATGAGGCAAAAATGAGGCAAAAATGATCCAAAAAATGACCAAAAATGAGGCAAAAATGAGGCAAAAATGATCCCAAAAATGATCCCAAAAATGAGGCAAAAATGAGGCAAAAATGAGGCAAAAATGAGGCAAAAATGATCCAAAAAATGGACCAAAAATGAGGCAAAAATGAGGCAAAAATGGCCAAAAAATGAGGCAAAAATGAGGCAAAAATGAGGCAAAAATGATCTTAAAATGGTCCCAAAAATGAGGCAAAAATGACCAAAAAATGACACAAAAATGACCAGAAATGACCCAAAAATGAGGCAAAAATGGGCAAAAATGGAGCAAAAATGAGGCAAAAATGAGGCAAAAAAATGACACAAAATGACCAGAAATGAACCAAAAAAAGACCCAAAAATGACCAAAAATGAGGCAAAAAATGAACCAGAAATGACCAAAAATGATCCTAAAAATGAACCAAAATGACCAAAAATGATCCAAAAATGGACCAAAAATGACCAGAAATGACCAAAACTGAACCAAAAATGGACCAAAAATGACACAAAAATGACCCACAAATGACCAAAAAATGACACAAAAATGACCAGAAATGGACCAAAAATGACACAAAAATGACCCAAAAATGACCAAAAATGACCCAAAATGACCCAAAATGACCCAAAATGACCCAAAATGAACCCAAAAATCCACCCCAAAATCAGCCAAGGAGATTTTGGGATGAATTTTGGGGTTTTTGGGATCAGGTACCAAATTTTGGGGTTTTTTGGGAGGTGGGGAAAATCAAGGGAATCGTCCCAAAAAAATTGGGTGATTTTGGGTTGGTTTTGGGGTAATTTTTTTGCATTTTTTGGGATGAATTTTGGGGTATTTTGGGGTGATTTTGGGTTGATTTTGGGATGATTTTTTGGGATTTTTTGGGATGAATTTTGGGGCAGTTTGGGTTGTTTTGGGATCATTTTTTGGGTGATTTTGGGTTGGTTCTGGGATCATTTTTTGGGGTTTTTTTGGATGAATTTTGGGGTATTTTGGGGTGATTTTGGGTTGGTTTTGGGATCATTTTTTGGGATTTTTTGGGATGAATTTTGGGCTATTTTGGGGTGATTTTGGGTTGGTTTTGGGATCATTTTTTGGGATTTTTTGGGATGAATTTTGGGCTATTTTGGGGTGATTTTGGGTCATTTTTGGGATCATTTTTTGGGGCGATTTTGGATGTTTTGGGATCAGTTTTTGGGGTGATTTTGGGCTGGTTTTGGGAATTTTTTGGGATGAATTTTGGATCATTTTTTGGGGTTTTGGGACAAATTTTGGGGTATTTTGGGGTGATTTTGGGTTGGTTTTGGGATCAATTTTTGGGATTTTTTAGGCTGAATTTTGGGGTTTTTTTGGGGTGATTTTGGGTTGGTTTTGGATCAATTATTGGGATCATTTTGGGGTGGTTTGGGGTTTTTTGGGATCATTTTTTGGATATTTTTGGGTATTTTGGGTTGGTTTTAGCATTTTTTGGCCTCGTATTTTGGGATCATTTTGTGACATTTTTGGACAATTCCGGGGTATTTTTGAAGCCATTTTGGGCTGGTTTAGGGCTATTTTTGAAGCGATTTTGGTGCAAAAACCGCTCCGAAATTCCCCCAAAAATTCTTTTTTTTGGGAAAACCCCCAAATCCCCGGGATTTTGCCCCAAATTTTGGGTGGTTTTGGGATCATTTTTTGGGGTTTTTTGGAATGAATTTTGGGCTATTTTTGGGTGATTTTGGGTTGGTTTGGGATGATTTTTTGGGATTTTTTGGGATGTATTTTGGGGTGATTTTGGGTCATTTTTGGGATCATTTTTTGGGTTGATTTTGGGTTGTTTTGGGATCATTTTTTGGGATTTTTTGGATGAATTTTGGGGGTTTTTGGGGGTGATTTTGGGTTGGTTTTGGGATCATTTTTTGGGATCGTTTTAGGGTGGTTTTGGGTTTTTTGGGATGAATTGTGGGGTATTTTTGGGGTGATTTTGGTTGGTTTTGGGATCATTTTTTGCGGTGATTTTGGGTTGGTTTTGGGATCATTTTTTGGGATCATTTTGGGGTGGTTTTGGGTTTTTTGGGGATCAATTTGGGGTATTTTGGGGCAGTTTTGGGTTGTTTTGGGATCATTTTTTGGGGTGATTTAGGGTTGGTTTTGGGGTCATTTTTTGGGACCGTTTTAGGGTGGGTTTGGGTTTTTTGGGGATGAATTTTGGGGTGATTTTGGGTTGGTTCGGGTTTCATTTTTTGGGTTTTTTGGGGATGAATTTTGGTGCGGTTTTGGGTTGTTTTGGGATCATTTTTTGGGATTTTTTTGGAAGATTTTGAGATCATTTTTTGGGATTTTTTGGGATGAATTTTGGGGTATTTTGGGGTGATTTTGGGTTGGGTTTGGGATCATTTTTGGGGTGATTTTGGGTTGTTTTGGGATCATTTTTTGGGATATTTTGGGATGAATTTTGGGCTATTTTTGGGGTGATTTTAGGTTGGTCTTGGGATCCTTTTAGGGATTTTTGGGCTGAATTTTGGGGTATTTTTGGGGTGATTTTGGGTTGTTTTGGGATCAGTTTTTGGGGTTTTTTGGAATGAATTTTGGGCTATTTTTGGGGCGGTTTTCGGTTGTTTTGGGATGATTTTTTGGGATTTTTGGGGATGAAATTTGGGGTATTTTGGGGTGATTTAGTGTTGATTTTGGGATAATTTTTGGGGATTTTTTGGGATGAATTTTGGGGTGGTTTTGGGTTTTTTTGGGGATGAAATTTTGGGGTATTTTGGGGTTTTTTTGGGATCAATTTTTGGGGTTTTTTTGGATGAATTTTTGGGGTATTTTGGGGTGATTCCAGGTTGTTTTGGGGATCAATTTTTTGGGATTATTTTGTGGTGATTTGGGGATTTTTTGGGATGAATTTTGGGGTGTTTTTTGGGGTCATTTTAGGTTGGTTTTGAGATAATTTTTTGCAATTTTTTTGGGATGAATTTTGCGGTATTTTGGGGTGATTTTGGGTTGGTTTTGGGATCATTTTTAGGGATTTTTTGGGATGAATTTTGGGGTGATTTTGGGTCATTTTTGGGATCATTTTTTGGGTTGATTTTGGGTTGTTTTGGGATCATTTTTTTGGATTTTTTGGGATGAATTTTGGGGGTTTTTTGGGGTGATTTTGGGCTGGTTTTGGCATTTTTTGGCCTCCTATTTTGGGATCATTTTGGGATATTTTTGGGACAATTCTGGGGGATTTTTGAAGCCCCAAAAATCCAAAATCTTCCCCCAAAAGCCCAAGCCCAGCGTTTTGGGGCGGGTTTGGGGTTTTTGGAGGAGTTTGAGGGATTTTTGGGGGGATTTTGGGGTTTTTTGGGTGATTTTGGGGTGGGTTGGGGATCATTTTTTGGATTATTTTGGGGTGGTTTGGGGTTTTTTGGGGATCATTTTTTGGGATTTTTGGGATGAATTTTAAGGTATTTTTGGGGTGATTTTGGGTCGGTTTTGGGATCATTTTTTGGGGTATTTAGGGTTGGTTTTGGGATCAATTTTTTGGGATTTTTGGGATGAATTTTGGGCAGTTTTGAGGTGATTTAGGGGTGATTTTGGGATCATTTTTTGGGATTTTTTGGGATGAATTTTGGGGTGATTTTGGGTTGATTTTGGGTCGTTTTTGGGATCATTTTTTGGGATTTTTTGGGGTGAATTTTGGGGTGATTTTGGGTTGATTTTGGGATCATTTTTTGGGTTGATTTAGGGTTGGTTTTGAGATCATTTTTTGGGATTTTTGGGATGAGTTTTGGGGTATTTTGGGGTGATTTTGGGTCACTTTTGGGATCAATTTTTGGGATCATTTTGGGGTAATTTGGGCTATTTTTGGAGCAGTTTTGGGGTCCTTTTTTGGGAAGAGTTTGGGGTATTTCAGGCAGGTTTTGGGCCAATTCTGGTCCATTTTTGTGGGTATTTTTGGGATATTTTTGGGATATTTTTGGGGTATTTTATGGATATTTTTGGGGTATTTTTGGGATATTTTTGGGGTATTTTTGACATTTTTTGGCCTCGTATTTTGGGATCATTTTGGGATAATTTTGGGACGATTCCGGGGTATTTTTGAAGCCATTTTGGGCTATTTTTGAGCTATTTTTGAAGCGATTTTGGTGCAAAAACCGCTCCAAAATTCCCCCAAAAATTCATTTTTTTTGGAAAACCCCCAAAACCCCGGGATTTTGCCCCAAATTTTGGGGTGGTTTTGGGATCATTTTTTGGGTTGATTTAGGGTTGGTTTTGGGTTTTTTGGGGATGAAATTTTGGGGCAATTTGGGTTAGTTTTGGGATCATTTTTTGGGATTTTTTGGGATGAATTTTGGGGTATTTTGGGGTGATTTTAGGTTGGTCTTGGGATCCTTTTTTGGGATTTTTGGGATGAATTTTGGGGTATTTTTGGGGTGATTTAGGGTTGGTTTTGGAATAATTTTTTGGGATTTTTGGGGTATTTTTGGCTGGTTTTGGCATTTTTTGACCTCCTATTTTGGGATCATTTTGTGACATTTTTGGGACGATTCTGGGGGATTTTTGAAGCCATTTTGGGCTATTTTTGAGCTATTTTTGAAGCGATTTTGGTGCAAAAAACCGCTCCAAAATTCCCCCAAAAATTCATTTTTTTTGGAAAACCCCCAAACCCCCGGGATTTTGCCCCAAATTTGCAGGAGAGCCCTTTGACCCCACCTTCCTGCTGAGCTGCGCCGTCTCCAACGTGATTTGTTCCATCGTCTTCGGGCGCCGCTTCCCCTACGACGACCCGAGTTCCTGGAGCTGCTGGGCTGATGAACGAAACCTTCAGGGAGATGAGCACGCCTGGGCACAGGTGGGGAAAATTTGGGGAAAATTTGGGGATTTTTTGGTGAATTTATGGCGATTTTTTGAGAATTTTTGGTGATTTTTTGAGAATTTATGGTGATTTTTTTAGGATTTTTTTGGGGAGTTTTTGGTGATTTTTGGTGATTTTTTTGTCAATTTTTGGTTATTTTTTGAAAAATTTTTGGTAAATTTTGGGTGATTTTTTGGAGATTTTTGAGGATCTTTTGGTGATTTTTTAAATTTTTTGTGATTTTTTTTTGGATAATTTTTGGAGATTTTCTGAGGATTTTTGTGATTTTTGGAGATTTTTTGAGAATTTTTTGGTGAATTTTGGAGGATTTTTTGTGATTTTTTTTTGAGAATTTTTGGGTGATTTTTGGTGAATTTTTGAGGATTTTGGGTATTTTGGAGGGATTTTTGGGGTGATTTTGGGGTGATTTTAGGATGATTTTGGGGCAGTTTTTGGGGCAGTTTTCGGGCAGTTTCCGGGGCAGTTTTTGTGGTGATTTCCGGCTGATTTCGAGCTGATTTCGAGCTGATTTTGGGGCAGTTTTTGTGGTGATTTCAGGCTGATTTTGGGCTGATTTTGGGCTGATTTTGGGCTGATTTCGGGGCGGTTTTCAGGGTGACTTTGGGCTGATTTTGGGGCAGTTTTTGTGATGATTTTGGGGCAGGTTTTGGGCTGATTTCGGGGTAACTTTGGGCTGATTTCGAGCTGATTTCGGGCTGATTTCGGGGCAGGTTTTGGGATGGTTTTTGGGCTGATTTTGGGCTGATTTCGGGGTGATTTCAGGGCAGTTTTCGGGCTGATTTTGGGCTGATTTCGGGGCGGTTTTCAGGCCCGATTTTGGGCTGATTTTGGGCTGATTTGGGGGCAGTTTTCGGGATGACTTTGGGCTCATTTGGGGTGATTTTGTGGCGGTTTTCGGGCTGATTTTGGGCTGATTTTGGGCTGATTTTGGGGCGGTTTTTTGGCTGACTTTGGCTGATTTTGGGCTGAGTTTGGGGCGGTTTTTGGGGCGGTTTTTGGGCTGATTTTGGGCTGATTTTGGGATGCTTTTCGGGCTGATTTTGGGCTGATTTCGGGCTGATTTCGGCTGATTTCGGGCTGTTTTTTGGGTTGATTTTGGTCTAGTTTCGGGCTGAATTCGGGGCACTTTTCGGGCTGATTTTGAGGTGATTTTGGGCTGATTTTGGGCTGGTTTTGGGCTGGTTTTGGGGCGGTTTTTGGGGTGACTTTGAGCTGATTTTGGGCTGATATCGGGCTGATTTCGGGGCGGTTTTCGGGGTGACTTTGGGCTGATTTTGGGCAGTTTTCAGGCTGATTTAGGGCTGATTTGGGACTGATTTCGTGGCGGTTTTCGGGCTGATTTCAGGATGATTCTGGGGCAGTTTTTGGGGCTGATTTTGGGGCAGTTTTGGGGCTGATTTCGGGCTGATTTTGGGGCAGTTTTTGGGCCGATTTTCGGCTGATTTTGGGCTGATTTCGGGGCAGTTTTTGGGGCAGTTTTGTGCTGATTTCGAGCTGATTTCGGGGCTGATTTTGGTCTGATTTTGGGGCAGTTTTTGTGGCAATTTTGTGCTGATTTCGGGCTGATTTTGGGCTGATTTCGGGCTTATTTTCGGTTGATTTCGAGCTGATTTCGGGAAGTTTTTGGGCTGATTTTGTGCTGATTTCGGGCTGATTTTGGGCTGATTTCGGGACTGATTTCGGCTGATTTTGGGCTGATTTCGGGGCAGTTTTCGGGATGCTTTTTGGGCTGATTTTGGGGCAGTTTTTGTGGCAATTTTGGGCTGATTTCGAGCTGATTTCGGGCTGACTCCGCCCCCAGCTGTACGACACGGCCGAGTCCCTGCTGTGGTTGGTGCCCGGGCCCCACCTGCGCGTGCCGCGCCTCCTGGCCAGGATGAGGAGATTCGTGGCGCGCAGGGTGAGCGAGAACGCCCGGAGCCTGGACCCGCAGAGCCCCCGCGACTTCATCGACACCTTCCTCATCCAGATGGACAAGGTGGGCAGTTTGGGGGGTCCTGAGGGGGGATTTGGGGGGTCCTGAGGGGGTCCTGAGGGGGTCCTGAGGGGTCCTGAGGGGGGCTTGGGGGGTCCTGAGAGGGTTTGGGGGATCCTGAGGGGGTTTGGGGGGGTCCTGAGGGGGTCCTGAGGGGTTTTGGGGGGTCCTGAGCGGTTTTTGGGGGGGTCCTGAAGGGTCTGGGAGGGGATTCGTGGATATTTTGGGGATCCTGAGGGGTTCTGAGGGGTTTGGGGGGGGTCCTGAGGGGTTTTGGGGGGTCCTGAGGGGGTCCTGAGGGACATTTGGGGGGGTCCTGAGGGGGGTTTGGGAGGGGATACAGGGAGGTTTTGGGGGGTCCTGAGGGGCTTTGGGGGATCCTGAGGGGGGTTAGGGGGGTCCTGAGGGGGGTTTGGGGTAATCGTGGGGGGATTTTGGGGAGCCCTGAGGGGTTTTGGGGGGGTTTTGGGGTAATCGTGGAGGGGTTTGAGGGGTCCTGAGGGAGTCCTGAGGGGGACTTGGGGATTCAGGGAGGTTTTGGGGGTCCTGAAGGGGATTTGGGGGGGTCCTGAGGGGTCCAGGAGGGATCTGGAGGAGAATTTGGGGATTCAGGGAGGTTTTGGGGGGTCCTGAAGGGGTTTTGGGGGGGTCTTGAGGAGGTTTGGGGGTCCTGAGGGGTTTTTGGGGTTCTGGAGGAGAATTTGGAGGATTCAGGGAGGTTTTCGGGGGTCTTGGGGAGGGTTCGGGGGGTCCTGAGAGGATTTGGGGGGTCCTGAGGGGTTTTGGGAGCTCCTGAGGGGGTTTCGGGGGTCCTGAGGGGCTTTTGGGGGTGTCCTGTGGGGATTTAGGGGGTCCTGAGGGGGTCCTGAGAGGTTTTGGGGGGTCCTGAGGGGGTTCTGGGGGGTCCTGAGTGGTCCAGGAAGGTTCTGGAGGAGAATTTGGGGGATTCAGGGAGGTTTTGGGGGGTCCTGAGGGGTTCTGAGGGGTTTTGGGGTGTCCTGAGGGGGGTTAGGGGGGTCCTGAGGGGTTTGGGGTAATCGTGGGGGGATTTTGGGGAGTCCTGAGGGGTTTTGGGGGGTCCTGAGGGGTTTTGGGGGGTTCTGAAGGGGTTTTGGGGGGTCCTGAGGGGGTCCTGAGGGGGGTTTGGGGTAATCGTGGAGGGGTTTGGGGGGTCCTGAGGGGGTCCTGAGGGGGACTTGGGGGATTCAGGGAGGTTTTGGGGGGTCCTGAGGGCGGTTTGGGGGTCCTGAGGGGTTTTGGGGGATCCTGAGGGGTCCTGAGGGGTTTTGGGGGGGTCCTGAGGGGGTCCAGGAAGGTTCTGGAGGAGAATTTGGGGAATTCAGGGAGGTTTTGGGGGGTCCTGAGGGGTCCTGAGGGGGTTTCGGGGATTCCTGAGGGGGTTTGGGGGGTCCTGAGGGCATTTTGGGGGGTCCTGAGGGGGTTTGGGGGTCCTGAGGGCATTTTGGGGGGTCCTGAGGGGGTTTGGGGGGTCCTGAGGGGGTCCTGAGGGACATTTGGGGGGTCCTGAGTGGTCCAGGAAGGTTCTGGAGGAGAATTTGGGGAATTCAGGGAGGTTTTGGGGGGTCCTGAGGGGTTTTGGGGGCCTCTGAGGGGGTTTTGGGGATCCTGAGGGGGATTTGGGGGGTCCTGAGTGGTCTGGGAGGGTTCTGGAGGAGAATTTGGGGAATTCAGGGAGGTTTTGGGGGGTCCTGAGGGGTTTTGGGGGATCCTGAGGGGGTTTCTGCGATTTTGGGGTGGAATTTGGGGTTTTTTTTGCCTTTCTGCAATTTTGGGGCGGAATTTTGGGGTTTTTTTATCACTTTCTGTAATTTGGGTTTTTTTGGGGTGATTTCTGTGGGGTTTTCTTAGGATTCGGGCTCTGTTGGTTGGTTCCTGCAATTTTGGGGCGGATTTTGGGGTTTTTTGGGAGTTTCTGTGGGGTTTGGCCTCTCTTGGTTGGTTCCTGCAATTTTGGGTGGAATTTGGGTTTTTTTGGCCTTTTCTGCACTTTTGGGGTGGATTTTGGGGTTTTTGGGGCGATTTTTGTGGGGTTTTTTGGGATTCCGCCTCTCCTGGCATTTTCTGCAATTTTGGGTGGATTTTGGGGTTTTTTTGGCCTTTTCTGCAATTTTGGGGTGGAATTTTGGGGTTTTTTGCATTTTCTCTGATTTTGGGGTGGAATTTGGGGTTTTTTTGGGTGGTTTCTGTGATTTTGGGATTTTTGGGGGGATTTCTGTGGGGTTTTTTGGGGATTTGGGTTCTCTTGGGCGTTTTCTGCAATTTTGGGGCGGATTTTGGGGTTTTTTGGAGTTTCTGTGGGGTTTGGGCCTCTCTTGGTTGGTTTTCTGCAATTCTGGGGTGGAATTTGGGGTTTTTTTTGCCTTTTCTGCAATTTTGGGGTGGATTTTGGGGTTTTTGGGGCGATTTCTGTGGGGTTTTTTTGGGATTCCGCCTCTCCTGGGCCTTTTCTGCAATTTTGGGGTGGAATTTGGGTTTTTTTGGGGGGATTTTGTGGATTTATGGGATTTGGGCTCTCTTGGGCGTTTTCTGTGATTTTGGGGCGGAATTTGGGGGTTTTTTTTTTTGCCTTTTCTGTAATTTTGGGGTGGAATTTGGGCTTTTTGGGGGGATTTTGGGTTTTTTTTGGGATTTGGGCCCTCTTGGGCATTTTCTGTGATTTTGGGGTGGAATTTGGGGTTTTTGGGGCATTTCTGTGGGGTTTTTTTGGGATTCTGCCTCTCCTGGGCCTTTTCTGCAATTTTGGGGTGGAATTTGGGGTTTTCTGTGTTTTTTGTGGTTTTTTTTTTGGCATTTGGGCTCTCTTGGTTGGTTTCTGCAATTTTGGGGTGGAATTTTGGGTTTTTTTTGGTCTTTTCTGTAATTTTGGGATGGAATTTGGGGTTTTTTTTGCCTTTTCTGCAATTTTGGGTGGATTTTAGGGTATTTTTTTGCCTTTTCTGCAATTTTGGGGCGGATTTTAGGGTATTTTTTTTGGCCTTTTTTGCAATTTTGGGGTGGAATTTGGGGTTTTTGGGGCGATTTCTGTGGGGTTTTTTTGGGATTCCGCCTCTCCTGGGCATTTTCTGCAATTTTGGGGCGGATTTTGGGGTATTTTTTTTGCCTTTTCTGTGATTTTGGGGTGGAATTTGGGGTTTTTTTTGCCTTTCTTCAATTTTGGGGTGGAATTTGAGGCTTTTGGGGCATTTCTATGGGGTTTTTTTTTGGGATTTGGCCTCTCTTGGGCGTTTTCTGCAATTTTGGGGTGGAATTTGGGGTTTTTTTTTTGCCTTTTCTTCAATTTTGGGTGGAATTTGGGGTTTTTGGGGCGATTTTTGTGGGGTTTTTAAA